>NC_080427.1:7651544-7951544 GCF_029873635.1 Malania oleifera | reverse complement strand
TTTCTATTAAATTGAGTCTGGGTCCTTCGATTTCTAGGAATTAAGTTCCATTTTTTTTTTTTTGAGCCTATCCTTTATTTTGGATGAATAAAATTGGAAAATAAAAGCATTGCATTTTTTTTTTTTTTACGAAAACCCCAACTTTATTAATAGCTCTCACTTATGGTGGAGGAAATCGTAGTTACAAATAAGCCACAAGGGATTTACAAATAACTAACAAAACCAATCCAGGCACCAAAACCACAACAAGCCTGACAAAACCCAAATCATTTAACCAACTAAAACAAACTAAACATGCCCAACTGAATTCAAAACAAACAAACACAAACAAAAAACAAGATACCTTCAAACTGAAGACAAATACCTGCAAAACAAAAACCCGAGGAAAACATAGAAGAGCCAAAAATGACAATTAAAGACGAAGGCTTGGAATACTCATCTTATCCATATGAATTCGACCTCTCATTTTACTCGACGACTCATCACATACAAAATATCTCCTTGTGTTGCCTCCCTCGCCTTGACAACTCAAGTAATCTGCCACCTGATTACCTTCTCTAAATTAGTGCTTTATAGAGAATCGAAAGCCTTATAGCTCCTCCTCTAACAATTCCCAAAAGTCCCATAAGTACAAGGAAGATCAAATTCCAGATGTGATTCATCCCACCACCAATTCAGAGTCGCTTTCAATACAAATATTCTGATAGCCCAACTCTTTACAGAGCCAAACACCACTAGTAAAAGCCTGCAACTCCACACCATTATTAATACCTGACTCAAATTTTTCAGAGAAAGCGGTTTTAATCTTATCTAATAAGTCACGGATGACACCACCACCACCACCACCACAAGAATCCGAATTTCCTGTACAAGATTCATCTATGTTAAGCTTCAAACAACCTACAGGAGGTTTTTCCCAAACTACTTTTCGAGGAGATCTAACTTTCGCAATTATCATTTTCACTTGGAACTCTTCCAATAAATTCTTATCAATAGCAGGCAGGGAACCCTTCACACCTTCTGTAGTTTTTGCAAGCCAAAATCTCACCAATAGCCAAACTACGTTACCTGACTCATACTTATCTTCCATGCGAACTTTACAACGTTTGAGCCAAAGTCTCCAAGAAATTATAGTAGGTAACAAACCGATGATCATACCTTTTTGGGTTGACATTTTGGCATATCTGAACCATCTATTAATTTTCACCCTTCAAGGTTCATCATCAAATTCTAGAATTCCCAAGATAGACACAACTCTCTTCCAAATCATACTTGCGATGGATCCTGTATTTAGAACATGACTGAGAGATTCCTCTTTTTTATTCACGCAACAATTGTAACAAGAGACTATATCAACTCGCAGTTTCTGCACTCTCTCATCTACAAGAAGACATTGGAACATGGCTTTCCACATACACATGGATACTTTCTTAGGTAGTAGTTTATCCCAGACCCACTCCATCCACAGGTACTGATCCCTTTTAATTCTAATCACCTCCCAAGCCAAGGCAGTTGAAAAATTTTTAGACCCACCTACATGCAGTCCCTCATCAATAAGGACCGGGTGAGGACTATCCTCCTCTAAAACCTATTTTCCTTTATGTGCAATTAACTTTACCTCCTTTTCAATCTCCTTATTATCAGGCACAATAATAGGACCCACCTCCACATTTTTACTTGTACCTTTGATTAAACTCTTGTCCTTTCTTCGCACCTCCTTCCAAGCTTTGACCTCCTCTTTCTTCCCTTCAATCTTCATCTCGCTCTTATAAACTAGTTTCACCTTGGTACTATCACCCAACCTACAAGCAACTTTTGTATGTCCCTAACAGAAACACTTTTTGCAATAAAAGTCTTGTTTCTCATACTCCACTTCTTGCCAAACTTGATGTTTTTGACCTATCACTAATGGGAAGCCACTAACTGGCTCCTCCTACAAATCCATTTCCACACAAATTCTCACCCCCGTAGCGTGCGTTTTATATAGTGTGACATCATCCATTCCAAGAAATTTTTCAAACCTTGTTGCCAAAATTTGAAGACAATCCAACCGATACAGAAACAACGGCAAACCCAGTAGGAAGATCCATTGAGGAGCCATGGATGATTCTTTCTTTACATCAAAATCAACCGTCCAGTTGAACAAACGGAACTGACAACTAGCCACAACTTGTCCCTCCCTCGCCCATGCGTGTAAATCATCTTTCTCATTCGCCAGGTGCAACAACACGTGATATTTATCCATAAAGCTAATCATAGGCACCTCACTAAAACTCCACGTTTTAATAATCTGAAGCCATAGCACATCTATTGACAGTATCTTCGATAAGAATTTAAGAACAAGTGCAAACTTAAGATCCTTAGCCGCTTTGTCCATCTTAACATCCAAAAAAATGAAGTCTGATTCCCTATTGATTATCTTGGGTTATCAAAATTTAGATTGAGGTACAGGCCTTTGAAGTACCTGCACAAAAGTGCGCCTCCCACCAAAAGCGTTGTTATTGTGACGCCCTGATTTTCATACCATTTTTTTTCCCCAATAAATAATAAATATTAATCACACATCGGCCACGTCAAAAAACTCTAATACTATTTAAACATAATCCAACCCCAAGTGGGTGCCGTATAAACGGTAATACAAACATCCCTAACAGTGGAAGTCAATATTTATACATACCATCCAAAATACAAATAACCAGAGTACTAAACATCCATATACATATATACACATCTAACACATTCCCAAAAATCAACCAAAAACTCTAAGGGAATCATACATCCCTAGCTCAAAACACTCACCTTGTCTATCAGGGGTACCAGTTCCTCTCTACCTTGGAGCTCTATCTCTTGGTCTCTCACGGTTCCCTGAAATATTTAGATATTTGGGTGAGACGCATCTTAGTAAAACGGAATAAATTATTTACAGTGTGTAGTAATATAAGTTTCGTTATATCATAATATACTTATTTCAATGATGATACCATCTGAGAAAAATATATCAATTATACTCATAATCATATAATATAAAACATAAGCTTTTATAAGCTTTAATTTTATTTTTCAAACTCATTCACATGCAACCCATATTTATCAGCGAAAGTTTCTGATTATAGGGGAGATTATGCGCCCATACATGTAGCTCCCCTCTGCTCTTATATCGTTTGTAACCTTACCCGAATAGTTCAGGTGTAGCTACAACTGATAATTATCAAGGCACTCACCTTACTCAGTAAGCCCTCAGGTAAAGAGTTTTACTTCGCCCTAATTATTTATGTTATTAAACTCACGCTCTTTTATTTCTCATTTCCATTTCACATCTAGCTCATGAGTGTCCTCGGTAACCAATCCATATGTCGTCTGTAACTCATGGCTAGCCTGAGGATATTCTCCACGCCATGCTTCCCCCATGGTCAAGGTTGTGCGATGCGAAGGCTGGATCAATCGCGGTTGGCTGACCCAATTAGATCAAAATGAAAACTCTACTTGTCCGTCTGTAGTACGATTGGCCTACCACAGCCTAGTCTGGACCTAAGGCAGTCAACATCTCTCTGAAAGCCCAATTGACTGTCACGCCACACTCTCCACAAGACCGTATGGTTGCATTAACACCTCACTAGCAATGGTATTGTGCTCTTTATCAACAACCGTCCATCAGGGTTCTCATTTCCACATTTCATCATTCACATTTCGTATTCACGTTTTAGTATTCATATTGCAGCATTCACATTACAATATTCACATTTCAACATCCACATTACAGTATTCACATTACAATATTCACCTTTTCATATTCACATTCTAGTATTCATATTTCAACATTCACATTCCAATATTTGTATTTTCATACTCATATTCCAGTATTCACATTTCAACATTCACATTCCAATATTTGCATTTTCATATTCATATTCCAGTATTCACATTTCAACATTCACATTCCCATATTCGCGTTTTCAGTATTTATATCTCATCTCATAATGGTATATATCACATTTTAATATTCTCATCATTTTATGTTTCTTTCTCATCTTTTCAATACTCACTCCATTCTCATAATAGTATATATATCTCATTTCGCGAATTTCCACATTTCTTAATAAAACATATCATATTCTCATATTTCCCCATTTATCATAGAAAACATTTCTATAATCATATTTCATATTTCAAATCATCACAATTCAGTATTACTCATATGTCATACAATTTTATCCTATATTCGTATCATAATAATTTCAAAAAAAATATCATATTCTCATTTTCACGTATTAATTCCAACTAGAAATTCTTAAAATGACTGTTATAATTTATTCCTTTTACCTGACTTACTGAGAGACCCGTTACAAGCCTCTCAGTAAGTTATGTATTATTATTGTTAGGGTTTTGTTTATTGTCATGTTATTATTGTATTTATGTGATATTAGGATTTTGAGTGTTGTTAGGTTATTATTATGGTATTGTTATTATTATGGTAGTTTATTATTTTGGAAAGTTCATTATTATGCATGGATATTTGTTATATATATTAGGGTATGTGTTGTTGTTATTATTATTATTATTATTATTATTATTATTATTATTATTATTATTATCATGGTTTTGGTTATATATATATATATATATATATATATATATATATATATATATATATTAAGATAAGGGTACTATTATGGTATGTGTATTGTTATTATTATGGAAGTGTATTATTATTATAGTTTATTATTATGGTATTGTATTAGGATTATTGTTATAGTTTATTATTATGGTAGTTTATTGTGCATTATGGTAGATTATTATTATTATTATTATTATTATTATTATTATTATTATGTAGTTTTTTTTAGTAGCTTATTATTATGATATTGTTATTATTATGTTAGTTTACTATTGTGGAAAGTCTATTATTATGGTATTTGTTATTATATATGATGGTAGCTTATTAGTGTATTATTATTTTACTACTATTATTATGGTAATTTATTATTAGGGTAGTCTGGTACTTTTCTTATTATTATTATGATTGTATTTAGTATTTCTTATTATGTTATTATTTTGGTATATATGGTCTTACTTATTATGGTATATGGTATTTATTATTATTATTATTATTATTATTATTATTATTATTATTATTATTATTATTATGTATTGTGGCATTTTCAATATTTTTTTATTTATGCTATTACGTTTGGTATTTTAGTTTATTATTAAGTTTATTAATATTGTGTTTATTATGTTTATTATTATATTATTATGTTTATTCTATTAGTATTTTATGTTTATTATTATATTTATATTATTATTATGTTTATGTTTATATTATTATGTATTTTTGTGTGAGTGTGTCCCTATGATTATGAATAAGACAACGGGGCATTTCAGGTCTCACCTGTATTAGCTCTGAGGAGAGTTTTTCTAATGAAATCCCCTCTTTGTGAGTCTTATTAGACATTCCTAGATCACACTCCGTTTTGATTATTTTCCATTAATTGTATATATTTTTTTAACTTATTTACTTAAGAAATGAGTAAATTAAAAAAGTTATTAAAATTTAATTTAGGGATAATTTTTAGTTAATTAGGTACTGTTCATAGAATAGGCGCGTAGGGGGTGCGAATACCTTCCCCTAGCATAACCAAACTCTCAGTCTCGATCCTTGTATATGCAAATTGATACTATTCTTAATTGAGTAGTAATCAGGTGTTCTAACTGCACCATGGAAAATTGGTTAGTGGCAACTTCAAACTCCAATTTTTCCACAAATCACACACATTTTTATTCCCCTCGCCTCCCCAGGGCACTCCGCTCCCGAACGTTGCGACATTCATATTTATCGTGAATATTGATTGCAATTGCGTTATTTGATCACATGCTTAAATTGTAATTAAAATTTTTAAAGCATTAGGTTAAATTTTTTAAAAGCCCAATTCACCCTCTCTCTTGAGACTATACCTTTTCTAACACTTCCACCAATCATTACCGTCACCATGTTCAGGAGCACACTTTTCAAGCACTTGAATCCATGGGATCTCTTTGGAGAGATTGAACATCAAGACAAATACATCTTCTGCAAATTGTCGAATTGGTCGTCTAGCAAATCCATTACCTCTTCATTCAAGAACATGTATGTACTTCAAGCCCTCAACTCAACAGAATTTGTTAAATAGATCAACGATCATACAAATTCATCTTTCGCAAATCATCAATTTTATATTTCAAAAAATTCATCACTATATTCGGGAACATGCTGCTCAAACCCTAGAATTGGAAATATCTTATTGAATAGATTGAAAATAAATTCATCTTCCATAAATCGTCAAATTGATTGCTCAAAAGATCCACTAAAATGCATTCTTTGGGAATATGCTCATTGAACTCTTGAGTTGGCAGATTCACTTTCAAGGAGACCAAATCAGAGGATATATATATTTTTTTGTTGTAAAAACAAAGATTGTACCCATTTTCATTCAATATGAAAACTAATCGTTTGTTCCAATTTTCTTTTTAAGGTGCAAATTTTGTCATTACATCAATATCTAAATATTAGGATGTCTTCATAAAAAAATTACTATATGATCCTCATAAATGCTAATTGATATAATCAAGTAATCAAAATTAACTCGATTAATTTAAATGTTCCTCATCTTGAATAAAACTAGCACTAAGCCCACATTCGTACTTCTAATAGTGGATTTAATGAAAATTTGAGTATTTTTATGAACAAATATTTTTCTTTTCAATTGATTTTTAACAACAAAGTATAACATTTAAACATGCCAAAGGCATCGTAATTATGTTTAGTCAAGTAAATATAAGTAAAACTCGAATGATTGAGCCAAATTTGAGAGCTCCACAATTATGGAGAGCATAAATGGGCATAAAGAGCCAGAAAAGATTAGTCATTATAGGGAGATAAGAATTTCATGGAGTAGGGTGAGATGGGAAAAGAAGGAACTATATTTCCAGCATCAAATCAAGAGACGAACAATGGATAACGCTCATGAAGGCATCAAAGCCTATTTCCTAAATGCATTCAAAAACCCCTATAAAATTTGGAGAAATTGGGAAATACCTAAGAATGCAACTCACTGCCCCTAGGAGAAGAAGAAGGAAAGAGACTTTCTCAGTCACAGTTAATCTTGAATCATCACATGGAAAACTCTTGTCCCCAGGCAGCAAAAACAGTCCTTTTGAAATTTGTTAATGCAATATGAACTTAATAAATTTTCACAAAATCTAGTTTCCATCATCCTTGGAATCAAAATGACAATCAATTTTCATCAAAATCTCTCCGAATCATCCGAAATTTATTGAAATTTTTATCAAAATTTTAATTCAAATGAGAGATTTAGGAGTGAAGTGAAATTTCTCTAAATTTATTTTATTTATTTTTATCAAAACAAAAGATTATTACAAGGGATTTTAAAATTATATTAAAAAAATAAACTTATGACAACATTTTATTTAACCTTCATGTTTAAATTATTAATATTTGTATAATAAATAATATTTAAATGATTTATAAAATTTATTTATATTAACTAAATATGTTTAATATAAATTATCTTACAAACATGTTTGATACACATTATATTACAACTTTTTCAACTCATACACAATATAATTGTACTACTTAACTTGTAATATATTAGTCAAAAAACTTACATTATTCTGTTTGTTAATCATTTCTTAAGTTTCACAAAAGCTGATTTTCGTAATTTTTTGAAATTGAAATTAAAGTTTCCATCAAAATTTCTATATTTTTGGAGCTTTGAAATTTTAGTGGAAGTCAAAGTTTAAGACCTTGAATGCAAGTGTCCCTATACATGGTATGAGTTGTTTCAAACTTTCTTCTGAGACTAGCATCCAGAGATTTTTGGTGAGGTAAAAAGGGCGAGGACTCTAATAAAGCTCAGTCTCAGAGAGAGAGAGAGAGAGAGAGAGAGAGAGAGAGAGAGAGGTTTACTAAATGAATTGAAAAAAATTTAGTTAGAAATAAGTAAAAAAATTAAGAGAGGGGGGGTGGGGGGACAGAAAGAAAATATGTATGTTAAAAAAAAATTATGGAGCCCAAATGAACCCCTACATCTGCTGTTAGAGAGATTGGAAAGGAGGGAAAGGACAAAATAAAAAATAAAAAATACCTAGATAAAAAAGAAAAAAGAGTGAGCGCACCACATTTTAGCATTGAATTGGCTTCATGTTTCAGAAGTAGTCACATATATAGTATGGATGGATAGAAAGATACTATAATTAGGGGAAGTTGCCCGAGTGGTGTGCTGTTGAGCAAAGTACACCAGTCACTATCAGTCAAACTACTGGATTCAGCAAATGTATATAAATTATTGACATCTAAAATATATTCACAATTTGTTGAATAATATACCACATAAAATACAAAATCATAGTAGGGCGATTTGAGAAATCTGACTTGTAAGTCGGAGTTTTTGGTCTTGATGCTCACTGGCGGGCAGTTTGCTGTTTCCGAGGAAAATTGTAGCAAAAATACACACGCTTCACCTACGGTACCGGTATCGTTTGAAGTTGAAATATACATGCAAAATTCCACGCTCAAATGTGCACTTAAACCCTTTCTTATGGGAATATTCCCATTCCTTGTTCACAATTCGGAATGCCTGCACCACAATTTTGGCATGAGTCAAATACTTCCATCTAAAATCGTTAAGGTAAACCAATGGCCAGATCTTTCATTTTCTGAACAAATTAACTACCAAATCAAGAAAGACTTACAATGTCCTCGTAAGGTGGTCCAGCATGAAACCGGATAAGGCATGTCTCACCATTGCTCCCATCCTTCTCAATAGTGTAAACCGGAGCCCTTGTCTTGTCAACAAGGTCCGGATAGAAAATGTTGAACTTGTAACCTTGCACAATCTTTGGAGGAGGGTTATCATGATCATAGTGAGTTTGATTGTATTTATTCCATTCATATCCCGTGTGAACACGGTTGAAGTACTTTGGCTTTCTTGGACGGTATTTGTCATGCCACCAGTATACCTGCATCAACATAAAATTTAGTTGCAAGATACAAGACCTAAAAAGGAGGTCAATGGAAGTGATGGACAAAGAGAGAAACCTGTGAGTCCAGGTTTACTTCAGCACCAGAGCCAAATACAGCATCACCTTCCTCCATAGCTCCCATAACTTTAATGGCCTTAAGCTCAAAGTTATCTTCCGAAGGAGTTGGCTTTGAAGACATTGCAGCTTGAATCCGTCTTTGCTGTTCTTCTAGCACAGCCTTGCGCTTTCGTTCCTGTTATCGAAATATTCATATGGGTGTGTTGATCAAAAGTACTTTTAACTCACATGAAAATAAATAACAAAATATTGCATAGATTCTTTACCAGAATGGCCCTGTCCTCTTCAGGGTCAACCGCTTCATTTTCATCTCCATGCAACAACTCCGGAGAAAATGATCCAGCCTCTTCTTCTGCCTCGTCAGTATGTTCATTCAACACAGGTTCTGGAGAGGATGCTTGAGCATCTATCCATAGATGGAATATTAGCTAATCTGAACGCTCAAACAAGCAGCACCCATCAACAAATGATAAAGGCATTACCTTCTATATTTTGTTCAGTAGCATCCTCCTCTGATGTTAAAGCATGATCTGGCTCTGAGTTGTATTCATCCTCCAAAGGTTGCTCAAGGCGATGTAGATGTTTACGCAGCATTTTGGCATGAATTTCCTTCAAACATGCCTGTAATTGCAGAAATATACACATGAAATCTAACAACTCAGAAGTTGTGATCACGATGTCAAGACATTGAAGGAAGCAGTATAATATGTACCTTTGCCTTGTATATATGAAGCCGTTTAATAACAGCCTCCCAATACTCAACTACCTTCGCTGTACCAGAACGCATCTGCGACTCAATCTGCAACTGTAATTTCTCCAATTCACAATAAGTCTTCCCTTGCAGAAGATTCTTCACATCAACTTCAATACTTGAATGTAGACCCCTTTCCTCTGCAAGCAACTGAGAAGGGGGTTCCTCCCCTCGCACCCTAGCTCGCTCCAGTGCATCTTTTTTGCGAGCTTCCGCTAGCTCCCAATCACATACCACCAAGAGTGCCTGTTCCAATTACATGAATGAATAAAGCATCCCTAGGTAAATTCTAGATTTGAACAGTTGCGCCTATATTTTTAGTCACCATAAAAAGTTCTGCTCTAACTGTGGGAGCTTCATGGCCCATGGACAATTCCAGACAATCATATTCTACTCAAAGATTTAGATATTAGAGATTTTTCTTTATTTAGAAAATTTGATATTTAGGAATTATAGTTAATTTAGGGTTACTTTGGATTCTGCATGATCAATTGAATCTACTCTCTCTCACACACACACACAAACACACATTTTGTTATTCTTTCTCCTCTTCTTTGCTTTCTCTTTTTATTTTCTTCTATCCATATGTTGTTTCTGTTATCTTCTATTCTTCCTTTCCTGTCCTACATCACCTTGGATAATAAAATGAGTAATGTGTTGGTAGCTATCTCTGAAGAAGAGCAAAATACAGATGACTGGTTGTAGAAGACTCAGTTTAGAATAAGATGCCCAGCAAGAGCAAAGCTTTGTAAGTTAGTAATTGGTTGGCAAAGCAGCGGCAAATTGAAGTATCCTGAAGTGGTGGCACAGCTGCAGCGAATTCTTAGGTGCAATAAATGGAACTATTCGCGCCGACAGGGTGCATGGTCAATTTTTCAATTGGAACCTTTTATAAAGAATTTGTTTAGTGTGATGCAGTACCAATGGACATATGCCATTTTTTATTTTTTATTTTGGATAAAAGACAATTTTATTTAAGCAACAAACAAAATACAAGATAGAGGACAAGGAGTCCTCCCTGGATAACAAAAGATACAAGAAACCTATAAGTTCCTAAAGGAACCAAGAACAACAATACAAGTACTAATTACAAGAGCACTGCCCTCCAATCTCTCATGAGGTCGCACAGCTGTAATCCCCTAAAAAGCAAGAGTGCACCCAAAGGAATGCAAGGAAAGTTGCTCTAACCCAAAGTAACCATTGACAGGTTGAGTGACCTTTAAAAAGCCTAGCAATCCTCTCAATCCAGAGGATCCAAAGGATGGCAAAGACAGCCACAAAACAAAGAGCACTTCCATTTCTATTCTATCCAAAACCCCAGAGGTTGACCAGTAATAAGTCTCCCACCTTTCTTGCGGCCACCCACTATTCCCCATGCAAGGGAGAAAAGGGCAATCCAGAGCTCTGAGCTACCCTGAAATGCACAAAAAGGATGGGCATTTGTCTTGTTGCTTGCATAATACATGAAGCACATGTTAGGACTGAGAGCTTTATGAGGCCTTCTCCTCTGAAGCAAATCCTGTGTGTTAATCCTTTCAAGGATCAAGTCCAACCATAAGCTCAAATCTTCCCAGACACCGTAGCCCTCCAAAGAATGCTGTTCCAAGGAAAAAGTGAATGTCCCTGAAGATGTACCTGAGGGATCACCCTCCCACACTCTTCTGTCCTCGTGAATGGTAGGAACATGATGGTCCAATAAAGAAACACGACTAGTGAACTCTTTGCACTCTCTTTCATTGAGATTACTAAAGAAATGGAAATCCCAGTAAGGAACCCCCCTCATAAGTAATAAAGGAGCTGATGGGAGCATTATGAAGCAAAGGAAGCTTGAACAGACGAGGAAATTGCAACTCCAACTAAGACTCCCCCAACAAGTCCTCTCAAAATCAGAATTTTTTGCCATTAGCCAAGGCCCTCTAAAAGCCATAAAATTTTCCATGTTTTTAGGTTCTCAACCTTGTGATACCACCACACTCCTTCCCTTCCCCATACTGAACATCCAGTTAATTATGGCACTACCCAATAAAATCACAGATAAGATTGGATTGTAGGCATACTAAAGCAATGTATCAACAAAAATGATAAACAGAACCATGCAACTTCCACATATGGCCCTCAGAAAACAAATTTGTTAAAATTTGATTAAAATGAATGACCTAACTAGAAGATAGGTCTCTCCCTCTATTTATAATACAAATTAAATACATTCTAATGACAACAATACCCTTAGTAACTCTCACTAATTAACACACTAAGACACTTAATAATAATACTAAAAGACATAAATAACCTCTTAACACTCCCCCTCAAGCTGGAGCATAAATGTCATGCTCCTAGCTTGTTACAAATAAATTTAACACGAGCACCCCTCAATGCTTTAGTGAACAAATCAGAAAACTACATATCCGACTTCAATAAGCGGTAGCAATACCCTTCTGCACAAGTTTCTCCTGAACAAAGTGGCAATCAACTTCAATGTGCTTTGTCTGCTCATGAAAGACCGGGTTGGAGGCAATATAAAGAGCAGCTTGATTGTCACACATCAACTTCATAGGCTGAGAATGAGGAATACCCAATTCTTCCAACATGTTCTTCAACCAGACAAGTTCACAAGCAATGTGAACCATAGCTCTATATTCTAATTCAGCACTTGACCTAGCCACCATAGTATGTTTCTTACTCTTCCAAAAAGCCAAATTACCACCAACCAAGATACAATTCCCGATTGTGGATCTCCGGTCGGAAGGTGACCTAGCCCAATCTACATCTGTGTATCCATGGATATAAGTGTGACCCCGATCACAATATAAAATTCCTCTCCCGGGTGCATCTTTGAGATATCTCAAGATGCGAATTACTACGTCCCAATGACTTGTCCTCAGAGAATCTAAAAATTGACTCACAACACTTGTTCCAAAAGACATCCGTCCGACTGACTATGAGATCATTTAACTTTCCAACAAGTCTCCGATATTATCCAGGATTAGGTAGCAAATCACCCATACCTAGCACTAACTTGCTATTAAGATCCATGGGTGTATCAATCGATTTAGATCCCAACAATCCAGTTTCATCCAACAAATCATGAACATACTTCCTCTTTGACAAAACAGTTTCTGTATGAGATCTAGATACTTTTATACCCACTAAGTATTACAACAATCCCAAATCTTTGGTTTGAAACTTACTTTGTAGAAAAAATTTGAGACTCTGAATACCTTTATCATCAACACCTATAATAACAATATCATCCACATAAACAACAAGAAGGATCCTACCCCATGAAGTGTGACAATAAAACACAAAATGATCCACAGCACACCGTCGAAGACCAAACTCAAGTACTATAGCATTGAAACAACCAAATCATGCTCTGGGAGACTGTTTTAAACCATATAGAGCCTTCTTGAGCCGACACACTAAACCTGACCCCTCCTGAGCAACAAACTCAGGTGGTTGCTCCATATAAACCACCACCTCAAGGTCACCATGCAAGAAGGCATTCTTCACATCTAACTAATGCAGAAGCTAGTGACAAGTAGTAGCCAAGGAGATGAACAAACATACTGATGTAAGTTTGGCAACTGGAGAAAAGTATCAGAATAATCCAGACCATACACCTGAGTGATCCCTTAGCAACAAGATGAGCCTTTAGATGAGCCACAGAATCATCAGGGTTGACTTTCATAGTGTAAACCTAGCGGCAACCAACCAGACTTGTCAGGAGGAAGAGGTACCAAGCACCATTCTCATGTAAAGCATTCATTCCTTCACCCAAAATGGGCTAAGGTTTCCAAAACAAATTTAGGAAGGGTAGTAGATGACAGAGCAATAACAAAACAATAATAGAAGGGTGACAAAGAGTCATACCAAACGTAGTTGGAAATGAGATGTTGAGTACATGTACGTTTACCTTTCCGAATAGAAATAGGAAGATCAACATCATGGGGAGTATGATCATCATACAAGGAAGCCAAAGGCGTGGTAGTAAAAGCTAAAGGGTACTCTCTTCCTTGGAGGCACCCTCGTGAATACACCTGCAAATTAAGATGATATGAGAAGGACTCAAACTACATGGAGACTGAGATGGTGGGATGGGCAAGGACAGCAAAGTAGAATCTGGAATATCAGGCAACAAAAGAGACTCATTGAGCTCAAAAGCACTCAGTGACTGGGTGTAGTAAGGTGTAGGCTCAAAGAAGGTAACATCGGCAGAAACAAAGAAGCGATGTAGTACAAGACTATAAAACTAATTTCACTTTTGAGTATAAGAGTAGCCCAAAAAGGCACCTTTTATAGCACGAGGATCCAACTTATCCACCCTAGGAGTTAGCTGATGAACAAAGGACAACCAAATATATGCGGAGGGAGAGAAAATAAAGGTGAATTAGGAAAGAGAATGCAGTAAGGAATTTTACCACTACGAACAGAGGATGGCATTCTGTAGATCAGATAACAAGCAACAAAAGCGGCATCACTCCAAAACACTTAAGGTACATGCATTTTATTAAGTTCTTTCCATCCAACTTTTGAGTTGTTATTTGTGGCAACAATTTAGGAAACAAATTTTTGGGATTCATAGGTCCCATCCCAACACTCAAAAATCAGCAACCACACCAATGTCAAACAAGAAGAATAATCACAAATAATTGGGACAATCACAAACTATGTCAAGCACTGACACAACCGCGAGCAGGGTGAACAACTCACCGACGGATATAACACTTCCATAGCCTCACAATTGAACATACAAACACTGTTACTGCTCCAAACAACTCACAAAGAAGCCTTCACAAACCCTGAATAGAGATTAACGGAATACTGCATCATGCAGGGGCAGCATCAAGGTTCTGCAACCATGGAGAAATTAAAAGAGAAGAAGAAAGGGGAAGGGAGGAGAGAGGAGATACCAAAGGGAAAACTCACATTCACTTCAATTCAAATTCATCAACAACTGCCTACATCATTGCTTTCACAAACTATTTATAAGAAAGCCTCTAAACATATGAAATTACACACATACCCCTAAAACTACATTACATTACAAACATACCCCTAGGATACACAATTACTACAAACAACCCCCAAATACACATAATCCTATACTAATTAATAATGAACACACATAATAAACTACTAACTTAACCCCACAATTCCTTAACCCAACTCTACTCTTACTTCTCGTCTTACATCAACTCTCCCCCAATTAGGAAAAATTTGGCCTCAAATTTTGAAATGTTGGAGGATCAAAAGGGAGAAGAAAACTTGGGCTTTTCAAAAGCCGACATTTGAATGAGGCAAGAAACCGTGTTCCATTGGCAGCACCATAAACTTGACTCGAGAATCAGCATCAATGAACTCACTGGGGACGACAAAGTCTACAATAAGGATGTTTGAAGGACTTTGGATGTCTTCAAACACATTAATTTCCTTGTATTGTCTTCAAGTTCTTTGTCTTGGTTCATTGGTAGAGCAGATTTCAAAACAATTTTCTTCCCATTATAGTGAAAGACATGTATTCTCATGTCCTTGAGTTGCACCTAAATCATCCAACCAAGGAGAACCAAGTAGTAGATGGCCAATGTTCATGGGTATGATGTCACACCAAACATTATCAAAATAGTCACCCATTTGGATAAGAACTAAACATCTTTCACAAACATGTATGGTAATGTGGTCAATCCAAAATATCTCATAAGGCAGGGGGTGAGGTTCCAAATGAAGTTGCATACAAGTGACTCCAACTCTAGAAACCACATTCATAGGACATTGATGAGTGCATAAAAGTGCACTCTGAACATTACTTTTTCTTGTTTATTTGCTAATTTATAAGAACAATTTGAATATGTTTGTGGTAAGTTTCTAACTTGATCTTCATTTTATAAAATTTTTAATTTTAATTAATTTTCAAAGATTTTTATCATAGGAATGAAGTTAAGAAGATTTGGAAGTCAACCCTTAACATAAATGAAGAAGATCAGCCACCTAGATTAGAGGAAAGAATATTGGATATGATATAATCCCGTTTTGGAAGAGTCTCCGCACACCGTTCAGTATTTTCATCATAACTATCCCATCCGATGTCGGTTTAGGCGATTCAAGTTGGGTTGAAAACCTTACATAATGGGCTACAATTTATCCTGAAATAGCCTCTTGCTAGCTCGGACTTTCACGAGGTCAAAAATCCAAGTCCGATATTCGCTAGGAGACAGCCTGGACATATTTCGGTATTTTAATCATAACTCTCTCATTTGATATCAGATTGGTGTGATTCAAGTAGCGTTGGAAAGCTTACAAAAAGATCTACAATTCATTGTGAGATAGTATTTCGCTAATCCGGACGTTTAATGGGTCAAAAGTGGGCCACAATCCAAGCCCGAAAACCAGAGGATATTTTTTTAGCATTTTTCTTTTTATATTATTCCGTTTTTAGGGTTTTGAGGAGGCAACTATATAAACAAAAACTCTTATTTTGAGGTGGGGGCTGGATTTTGTGAAGGTTCTCTTTAGAGTTTATTTTTCTTTCATCTTATTATGAGGAACTAATTCTCTAACCTTGGCTAGGGATGAACTTTATCAAATAAAGGTATTTCAATTTGTTTTTAATCCATATAATTGTTCTTCAATGTTTTAATATTTTCTATTTATTGTCCATCAATTATTATTTGTTTTATTTCGCGTTTGAATATTCATATATCTGAATCTCTTCATGGATTGAGTCATGCTTTTTTCCATAGAATTGTAAGGATCCATGAATATGTTCAAGACAAACTATTAATTTTGTTACATTACTCCTCTGCTGCGATATTGTCTCTGGATATATTGTCGTCATTAGATTTTGTTAACAAAGTTAATAGCTTTTGAGTTTTTGACGAGATGAATAATATTTAGAAAATTTACTTTTGAATTTATCAAAGATTTATAATTCTACATCTTCCGAATGGGGATTTGGGATGTGAAATCTCTAGTTGAGAAAACCAATGGATTAAAAATAGATTGTTTATCTGATTTGTGAGAGGGATTCCTGATGCCTTGGTTCTTGCAAACTTGATTTTTCATTCATAAAAATAATCTTAGTTTTAAATCTTTCTAAACAAAGGTCAGTTGTCTTTTTCTTTAAAAATCATTACTATTTTTTTTTTTTTATTTGCCCATTTGTGTTCCTTTTTTCATCTCCCTGTGGAATCGACACCCCAAAGTTGTGCTACAACTACTACATTATTCTTTGGGCGTAATCAGACATCTTCCATCAACGATGAATTTGCATACATTTCCTCCACACTTGAGAAATTTGTGGAAAAGCTTGAAATTGTGCCCAATTAATGATAAATGGTACTCCTTCGTCCAATAATTTGTCACCATATTGCTGGATTTATGCGATATGCTGTATCACCAATAGCCCTTTAACACAATTTGCCTTCAATTCTCAAACTAATCATGCAAACCCATAAACTTAACTCCGAATTTTGAAGAAGTATCTTTAATTCACGTTGATATTAATTGTCCTGCTGAAATGAAACAAATTCACAAAGAAAACTCACAAACTACAGGAACAAACCTGATTTTTAATGCTGGCAGGAACAATTTCTATGTTATGCCAAATTATCGCGCTTGCTTACACAATTTCAAGTTTGGAACCAAAATATTATGCTGCAAATCAAAATATCATGAAAAAACACCAAATTCTCATGGCTGGGAACCAATTTCTCGTGATTCTGGTAGCAGGAGTGAAGTCCGGAAAAATCCCACTTGCAGTCTCCAAGCTTGCGGCGACTTTCCGGCAATTATTTTATGGAGAGTAGTAGATCGAAGGGTGGTGAATCGAATGGTGGTGGTGAAGTGTCAAGAAAAACATCAGCAATGGTGGATTTTGAAGGGAGTGACGGTTGGAGAACTTCAGGTGGCGCGTGGAGCTTCACAGCTGATCGGTTGGTGATAAAATTTTTGAGGGGAAAGGTTTCAGGGGGTTCTGTTCTTGGTGGTATGGGTGGTGTTGTAATATGGTGGCTGGAAAGTGGTGTTTGAAGAAATGGGGACGGCTGGAATTTTCCGAAAAGTTCCAAAACTGCAGAACTGCTTTTGATTTTTCTTTTTTTCTTTTTTTTCAAAAATGGAATTTCAGAAAGGAAATGATGAGACAAGAGAGTAACAGAGAAGAAGAGATCAATGGAGAGAAATGCTAGACAGAGACTGCTGCAAGTAGAGGAGACAGAAGCAGCATTTAGAAATCAGAGAGTTGAGAGAAGTATGGGAGAGAATTAAGAGAAGAATAAGAAGAAGAGAAGGAGAAGAGAAACAGACGAGAAAAAGAGGGCAGAGTGCTGCTGGGCAGCAGGGAATTATGGACAGAACAGGAGATCAGAAACAGAGAAGAAAGAAGAAGAGAACGAAGAAAAAGAAGAGAAGTAGGAGAAGAGTGCAGGAGAATGGGTGGACTAAAATGGAAGAATGGAGATCGTGGTTGGGCTCTGATACCAAATGTAATATCCCTAGGCCAAACTTTGGTGGGGTATTGTCCGCTTTGACCCATTGACCTCGCAGGTTTGTTCTATAAAAGGCGTCTCACTTAATTGGAACCCAAACCCTCTTTATAAGCCTAAGATTTCCCTAGTACACATCTGATGTGGGACCATGACAGGCTCTACCGTCCAATCTCTAACGTCCTCGTCAACGTAATTTCCCTTGTACACATCTGATGTGAGACCGTGACAGACCCTCTTGTCCGATCTCTAAAGTCTTCATCAAAGTGACTTACACCTCTGTGCAGAATCCACTCATATGATAGTACCCCCAGGACAGATCCACTCACATGAGAGTACCCTCAGGAAGGCTTTGATACCAAATGATGCAGGAGCAGCATCAAGATTCTGCAGTCATGGAGAAATTAGAAGAGAAGGAAGGAGAAGGGAGGAGAGAGGAGAAACCATGGGGAAAATTCAAATTCACTTCAACTCAAATTCATCAACAACTGCCTACATCAAGCCTTTTACACACTATTTATAAGAAAGTCTCTAAACATATGAAATTACACACATACCTCTAAAACTGCATTACATTACAAACATATCCCTAGAA
Source organism: Malania oleifera (assembly GCF_029873635.1). Lineage (NCBI taxonomy): Eukaryota > Viridiplantae > Streptophyta > Magnoliopsida > Santalales > Ximeniaceae > Malania > Malania oleifera. The sequence goes on along the minus strand of NC_080427.1, from coordinate 7,932,619 downwards.
TACACAATTACTACAAAAAAACCCCCCAAATACACACAATCCTATACTAATTAATACTGAACACACATAATAAACTACTAATTTAACCCCACAATTCCTTAACCCAACTCTTCTTAATTATTTTCCAGCAAGGATCTTCCCAAGGTTTTACTTCTTGTCCTACATCACCGCGAGTGCATGGTCGAAAAAGGTTAGATTTTTTAGCCAAAAAACAGGCCCAACAGTTTCATAATATTGTCTAGAGAAGGAATTGAAACATGGCAGAGGGAAAAGAAAAAGGTGGCCAGAAAAGCACTCATGCGCCGGTGCATAGGGTTGGCACTGCGGGCATTTGGCCAGCGCGTGAGGATGCATGGGGGCTACTCCTTCGATGGGGCTTTCGGGGGTTCTGTTTCTAGGTGTATGGCTGGTTTTGAGAAATAATGTGGGGTGGAGGTGGATTTGGAAAGGACAGCCGCAGGAATGGTTTTCCGACGGCTGAGGGGAATAGGGTTTAGTTTGGATCATGCTCTCATACCATGTTAAGATTTGATTAAAATGAATGACCTAACTTGATGATAGATCTCCCCCTCTATTTATAGTACAAATTAAGTACATTCTAATGACAATAATACCCTTACAAACTCTAAATAATTAACATATTAACACACTTAATAATAATAATAATACTAAAATACATAAAAAACCTCTAACAATATTGAACATATATAACTATTCACTAAAGAAAGAAAGCCGATGAATACATAGACAGGCCAAGGAAGCAACCTGGGGCAAGGTTTAACTTCTAGAAGCCTGCAGAAAAGAAGGTGGAATTTGAGCTACCTGTGTAAGAAAGAGCATGAAACTGTGCAGCAGTTTTTTCTTCAGTGGGGGATCGGGAAGCTGTGGGAGGAGGCTTTAAGCATGATGGAGCAGCAATAGGTATCAATTGATTCATTTTTCGAGACACTTTGGGCATGATCAGGATGATATTCTTATTTTTGCAAATGGTGGGAAAAGGTCTATTAGAAATTTGGTTCACTCTGGAGATGTATGAGAAGTGGTCAGGTCAAAAAATCAGCAAGACAAAGTCTGCGTTTTTCCTTTTGAAATACATAATTCCTGTTCAGAAACGTGATTTATTGAAAATCACGGGTTTTATGAAAGGTAAATTCCCAATTACGTATTTGGGTGCGCCTTTGGTTTCTGGAAAATTGTCTTCCAAGATCTTGGAGCCTCTTGTGGAGAAGATTAGGAAGAAAATTGCAGGGTGAAAATTTAAATTGCTCTCGCAAGGTGGAAGATTGATTTTATTAAGACATGTGTTGTCTAGCATGCCGATGCATTTCATGTTGGTTATTCATGTTTCGCAAGTCACATTTTCTCGCATCAACTCTCTTCTTGCTAATTTTTTATGGGGAGAGGTGAAAGGTAAAAGGAAGATTCATTGGCGCTCTTGGGAGAAAATTTGTAAACCTACCTCAGAAAGGGATTATGGGCTTGAGAGATCTTAAAGAAGTTCAAAAATCTTTTCTCGTAAAATTTGCCTTTAGACTACTCACTTCTAACAATCTATGATCAGGTTTTTTCATGACTAAATATTACAGAAATGATCATTTATTAATAAGGAAGGGGAGACCAAATGACTCTTGGTTCTGGAAATCAATGACGGCCACCGTTCCAGAAGTTATGGATAATGTTAAAATTTTGGTGAAAGGTGGGAACTCTTCTTTTTGGTTCTATAGGTGGCTTACATCAGACCCGTTAGTTGTGTGCACTGAGGATATTTCGAACAAAAAGCTGTGTATTAAGGATTGTTGGCTAAATAACAATTGGAACTCTGATTTATTAATGGAATTGGTTGGGGCCGACAAAACAATAGAAATCTTGCATAATGTGTCAGCTGGTAAAAGTGGTCAAGATATTCATCTAGAAGCCTACCCCTGACGGCAAGTTCTCTACAAAAACGGCATGGGAGGCAGTGAGGAGCAAAAGTGATAATTTTGAGTTGAATGACTAGTTTTGGCATTCTTTATTGCCTAGAAGAATCTCAATGTGTTTATGAAAAGCCTAATTTAGATGTTTGGCAGTAGATGATAGAATTCAGGCCAAAAGAATATCAATGGCTTCAGCCTGTGATTGCTGCGTGCAGAGAAGCCAAGAAAACACTGATCACATTCTTTCTTTAGGCGAGGTGGCCTCAGAGGTTTGGCGTCAGGCTAGTGTGGTGTTGGGGATTCCTTTCCAATAGTTCCTTCCCTGAAAAAACAGAATTGCAAACTAATTCCACTATGCTCGAAAATCATCTATTAAAGGTATTTTAATCGATCTAATTTCGTGTTTGATTACGTGGTGCCTCTGGAATCGAAGATGCAAAGCGAGAATGGAAGGAGTTTATCAAAATGTGGATCAGACGTGGAGAAGTGTTCAATACTGGGTTAGTTCTTTAGCTGAGAGCTCTAATTCTTTTCGAAAATTGAAGATATCGGACATTACGATTTTGAAAGTGTTTCAAATTCAGCACCAGGGAGTTTGCGTCAAGCCTGGAAAAATTATTATGTGGGTTAAACCCCCAACAGGGTATATAAACTTAATTGTGATTGGAGCTGTAGGGGCAATCTGGGTACTTCAGGAGGTGGAGGAATTATTCGGGACTGCCATGGTATGGTGAAAGCGGGTTTTCAAGCTATTTTGGCAATGTATGAACAATAGTGCGGAATTAAAAGCAATTCTGGAAGGAATTTGTTTATGCAAATGACTTCATTATTTTAATGTGATTATTGAAAAGTGACTCGTGAATTGTTGTTGATTGAAAAAAGTAGATGTACCTTGTGGTATCTTTGGGATTTTTGGAGGGACCTCATAGCGGAGCTAAAAGGAGTGAACTTCATGTTGATCCATCAATATAAGGAAGGCAATAGTGCGGCTGATTTTCTCGCTAGAGAAGGAGAAATGGGAAACAATGTCATCTACAAAGAAAATCTTTTACCACGTTCTCTGAAAAGTATCCTTTGGATGGATAGGTTGGGTCTCATTTCCATTCATCATTGGTTCGACCTCTCGATTTTTTATTTTTATTTTTTTGTAGATTTAGATTTTTTTTTTATTTTTTGATTTTATTATTTTTATTTTTGATAGGCCTATTTAGATTTGTTTCTTATTTAACTTTGTTTTGATTTGTAGTCCTGTTTTGGTTGGTTGTTGGTCTTGTTTTTGGGAGGCATTTAATTTTTTTATCTGTAATCTAACAATGCTTGTCTTGTAACCATGGTATTCCTCCGCCAAAAGTGAGGGCATATCAATAAATAAATAGAGGTGCCACCCCCCTTATTTAAAAATAAAAATAAAATTAAAATTAAAAATAAAGGTATAAAGACTAATAAGAAAAGGAAAAGAGCAATCAATCTGAGCATCTGTCTTTTGGACAGTGCTTAAAGGAACATAAAGGTTTTTGAGGGAATAAAGCTAGCTAGTAGGAACTCTACAAATAGGTTTATCAAGTGTTTTTATTATTGGTACAGGTTGACAGGCAAAGTTGCAAAAGAAGTAATTGATCTTGTTGAGGCTTTTGGGTTGTAAGTGATTTCTTGTAAATGGTTGGTGCCTCTTGATGCCTTTTTCAAATATAATACTTCGTGCTCTAACAAAAGAAAAGGAAAATATAAGGCAGAGAAAGAAGAAATAACCAGGAAAGGAAAATTATGATACCTCCCAATACTCTACATGTGTTGGTGTTTCCCTATCTAAATCCAGATGCATCTTTATATCATCACGAAGCTCTTCCATTTCTTTTACTGTCAAACCCTGTAATATACATAACGAATACCAAATATGAATAATCAAGAAAAATATAAATAAGAAAGATATAAACATTGATTTCCAATGTCAAATATTAAATCCATAAAAACCAGCACATAAAAGAAATTCATAAGCAAAATGGAAGCGGATGATTTGCTTTCTTGCTGCATGTTTAACTTGTTGCTGCATGTTGATTGCACAAAAATTTAGCAAAAAACTGAGAAAAAGACACCTAATAACTTGATGACGGGAATTCTAAAAATATAGGTACATAAACTGCATACCAGTGTATTCATGGGGCAGCATGAATGCATACCTTACTAGACAGACTAATATGTGTAACAATTTCACATCACATTGAAGAAATAATAATCCTACACGAATCAATAAAAGACTTAAGATTTAAGCATTTTAGCACATAAATGAAAATAATCCTTGGATTGAACAGAGTCAAACCAATTGCAATATTGCAAAATGCTAATACATTATAAGCAGGAGAAGAAATCGTCACTATTGCTCCTTGCAGTGGCTGAAAGTAGAGGCGTCAGTTGGTCCAGTTCCTTAATCGTTCCATGCCTTCCATCTCTCTAAATGAGAGAACCTGAACCGAACCATTTATCAAGTGGTTTCAAACCCTAGAACCAGAACCATACAATACAATCCCCAACAACACTTACAGATCATAAACGACTTTTTTTGAATTTTAAAAATAGATATTTTGTCTAAAACTTCCATTGTCTTCAGGTTGTTTACATTCAATATGCTAATCCAAAGAATACATATAGCAAACAAGAATCTTTGAATTTATAACAAAGTTAAAGAGGAAAGCTAATCAGGGAAAGACAAAACTTGTCCCATTACTGAATTTGGTCTAAAAATAATGCTTATGTACTACTAGCTAATCAGGGGCAACCATTTATGTCACTACATATACACTTGGTTTACACACTAACGTTCAAAAAATGATCATGGTTTTGGTTAATGGTTCTATCCTTTTATTATAAAATGGTTTTAAAACTTCAAACCACAGCCAAAATATTGATAAATAAGTGGGATGATTTTGGTATTTAATGGACACTTTTGGTTCCAAATTGACACATGTAGGTGAGGAGATGACAATCCATACTAACAATCTATTAGGACACAATATAAATAAATATTTACAGAAAATAAAGAACGAAGAAAATTAAAATTAATATACAATTATGATAGCAAGCTTAAATTTCAAAACCAAGGAATATTTACCTTGAAGACCATATATGGTTCATTTATTTCTATATCAAAATCATCAGAGCCATTAAGGTGCTTGGAAAGAATGTCAATAGGCTTGACACGTCCTTCACGCAATCTAATCTCTGACCTGATTTTGCTTTGTCCAAAATGGAACTGTAGATTAACATGTCAGCACCTCAGAAACAACAATAAAAGAGAAAGTGACAGAACTACCGGTCACTGGAGCCAAACAACAATAATTAAGCATTGCAAATTAGAAATCTGGAGGAGAGCAAAGAAGAAAGAGAACACTGATAGCAGTTTAGTACTAAACCTCTTCTTCTCTCTTCTCCCAGTCTTGGAACTCAGCCCGAGTACGTTCGCTGGCCAACATAGCCTGCAGAAAGATTTTAAGTAACTAATCCATCTTACATGGAACTGCATCTGAATGTCAATCCAATAGATAAAGAAAAATTAATTACACTTAAGGGCTGCCTTGGAACATGGAAAATATTAGGAAAAGGAAAAGAAAATAAGAAGGAATCCACTTTTTCATGTTTGGTTATCAAGGAAAGTGAGAAAGCAAATAAAAAATATAAATCAAATCAATGAATAAAAATTCGATTTTACACATTATAAACATTTGATTTTTCTTAATTTTTAATTATATTAGGATAAATTTTCATTTTATAGTATTTGATATAGATAGAAAACATAATGGAAAATGAATTTCCTTCCCATTTTCATTTCCCTTCTCCAAACAGAATCCTAGATCCAAACAGACCCTAACTATCACAATGGTAAGTCACAATCTAAATGCTTCCACTTAAAATTAAATCTATAAATTCATGCACCACCATAGAATTCAACGTACCATTTCTTCCTCATGTCGTGCTTTTTCAATTGCTCTTTCCTCCCGTCTCTTTTTCACTTTTTCAATTTCAGCCTGCATTATAATTTGAATAACTAAGTTAAATTTTGAAAATTTAGAACAATTCCCAAGAGGTGGTCAACTGACCAAATGACCAAGAGTTAATGCACCTATCAAAAAAATATGGGACAAAAGATAATAACCTTTCCTAAGGTTTAACAAAATGACAATGACCTCCCCTGATGTTTCAAAAATTCCAAAGACCTCTCTTGAGGTTTCAAGAATTTCAGGGACCTCCCCTAAGGTTTGCCAAAAAGAGACAAACCTCCCCTAATATTTTTGCAAAAAGACAAATTTTTTTTAGGGGAGGTTGGTGTCTTTGGCAAACCTCAGGGGAGATCTATGACATTTTTTAAACCTCAAGGGAGGTATGTGGCATTTTTGAAACCTCAGGGGAGATCTGTCTTTCTACCAAACCTCAGAGAAGGTGAGTATCTTTTACCCAAAAATATATACCTGAAATCTCTACAGAGATTACCAGTAACAGAATTACATCAATATTGCCCCACTTTGAATTCCAAAATTAAGAAACACCAAGAGCAACATTTGACGGGCCAATTATCAAGTAAGAAGTCCCAAAAAATAAAAATAAAAGTAATTAGAAGACACCAGCAGTTTAACATTGTTAGGTACAGCCAGCAAATTTTGACCAAATCTTGGGGTCTGGTCAGCAGGACAGACGAAGTGTGTCCTCTAGGAGCTACTAAAAGAGTAAAAAAAGTAGTAGGTAAGATAGATATCTAACAATCAGTCCACCTTCCCCCAACCTTTTTTTCTGGTTTTTGACAAGCAGGTAGTTTTGTAGCCTTGGTGGAGTGGCCAATTTCTGAAGGGTTATTTTATAATATAATTATTGCCAAAAAATTACTACAAAACAACCATATGTTCCATTCAGTTAGCTAACTGATGCAGGAAAGCAGTAAGGAGTAATTCCAGAGATAAAATAGGGAGACACAGAAAGAGGAGGGAAAAAGAGAGGGATAAGAAGAAGATACAAGGTGTGTTTTTTTTTTTGGGGGGCTTCCACTTTCCAAGATATATTTATTAAAAAAAAACAAAATAAAACGAAAACAACTCTTACATGCATTAACATCCTATTTATAATAAAGACGAAATCACAAGAAAATTTAAAATAAAACCCCTAAAATACGCATCCATCAGAAACAAACCCCCAAACACATGTCTATTGGGATGGAACTCTTGCTAACTTCTGGTTTCAAAGACAAAAAAACCAACTCTTACATGCATTCACATCCTATTTCTAAGGAAGCTGAACTCACAAGAAAATTTAAAATAAAACCCCTAAAATACACATCTATTTAGAAACAGACCCCCAAACACATATAAGTCTACTACAAACTACACTGTAACACACATAATAACTACTAATTAACTCAACACTTTCGGGTTTAGGACCCAACAATTCCTTGACATTATTCTTTGAAATCGATCTCCAAATTGGATCAAAGTGATCCATCCAATTATCCACTTCCCATCGAACGTTAATTCCTTGCTTCCAGAAAAAAAAAAAAAATCAAGAAGCACCGAGGAGTCCATTACCATGAAAAGAATCATCTCAATTCGTAAGGAAGGAAGGAACCATGATATGCTTCAATTTGGTGAATGGAAAAGCTCAAGATGGCATCAACTTATACTTCTCGTTGATTGAGAAGGTATAGGAATTTTCATAGGCACGTGCTTATCCCTCCTATCAAACCATGGGGCACCTCAAAAGGTTAGGATAAATCTAGAGAGGAAGGATACCAAACTGCACTAACTCCAAATTGAACGAATTTTAAAGGTAGGCAAGCAAAACTTGGACCTTCAATTTGGTATTGTTCACCCAAGAAATCTTTTATGGATCGGAATGTGGTTCAACCTTCCAATTTAACTTCCTCACAGATTCTTGAAAAACAACATTTGTACAACGACCAGGAACAATAGCCCAAGTACAAAGCTTCTTATGATATGGTAGATCACGTACTGCAAAATGCTGCTCATCACCAGTCTTCATTTTCTTCAATCTAGTGGTCAACCTTGTCAAAGGAGAGGATAGGTCAAAGTACTAAGTAGTCTTTCATTTTTCCATCTTCATCAAAGTTATTTGGGAACTTTGTCACCACTTCAATTGCTTGGATGGCATCATCATCTTCTTTATCTACAAATCTCATGACTTGGTCTGGGCATTGTGCAGATTGATGCCCAAAATTCTAAATTTTAAAGCACTTGAATGCTGGTTGGATCTTTAAAGTTGTTATAAAGTGCTCTAGAGTCTTCCAAGGGGTAGAATTCTGAACTCTTCATCCAAGTGCACAACTAGCTTTTCGCACGCAACTCCACCAGTAGTCTTCTTAAACCAGAAGGTTTATGTAGACCTAGGAGAATTACGCTGCATAAGTTCCCCTTGGTGGCAACATGTATTGCATCTCCAATGGTGATGAGATGGACAAGCAGCAGCAAGCTTGGAGGCAACAGTTGCTCTGACCCTTTCATACAACAAAGCAATCATCACATCCTCCTTGCACTCTATCGCTACAAGTAGCCAAATGATAAAACCTACTTGTGTGATATGCTTCTGTCTCTCGGTTTTTTTTTTTTTTTTTTTTGGATGAACAGAGAATTGCATTAGACAGAGAAATAAATGGTACGATAAAAAAGGAAAATACAACCAAGGAAACAAGAAGTCCTCCTTTACAAAAGGAAACCAGCTACAAAAACAAGGAAAACGGATACAATATAACTCAATGAAGCAAAGCCAACAAGTCCCTGAATAATTATTCCAAAGACACGTGGAAAAATCCATTTGTTGAAACCCAGAGCAATGCAAGAAACACCACTATGCTCCAAAGCAAGTTAATAGACGTAGACAAAGCTTTAAAAATTCTGGCATTCCTCTCCAGCCACACGCACACCAAATAATAGCTAGAACAGTGCTGCGCCACAAAGTTTTCCTCTCCTTCCCCCTATTACGGAGTACCATCTAAATCCCCTAGGCCGCCCATTCGGCACACGTATTTTAGGCGTAGGTTTCGAAAATAGTGCTTGTATGGAGGGCTTCTTTTTATTTTTAAGTGACTTTCTTTAGTGTTTTGTAATTATCAGTTTAATTAGGTTATTTCTGTAAATATGTGTTAGTTGTAGTGGTATAAGTGCTGGACATGCAAATTGATGTTTAGTTATTTCTTTGGATGAGATTGGTGCAGTTTCCCTCTCTGTCCCTCTCTTTACCCCCGCAGGTTTCCTCTTCTTCCTTCTTCTTTCTTCAGCATCTATACCCTGTCTTCCTGCTGCTACTGCTGCCACTACAGTTTCTTCTTCCTCTTCCCCTTCTTCGTCTAATTCTCTCAATTCTCTCTTTACATCTAAATTCAAATTCTAGTCCTACATTAAATTGGCATCAGAGCAAACCACAATCATGATGCAACCATTCAAAATTGCAGGAATTGAACCACTGTTCATCTGCAACTTCCCAGAAAAAAAATAGAGTTATGTCCGAGTTCCAAACTCCACTTTTAAGGTTTGGTTTTATCATACCTCCATCAACATCATATTCAGAACCCTACGAAAGGCTTCCCCCTGTTATTTCACCTCCACCAAACGAGGGGTGTGGCCACAAGCACCTCCTGAATTTAGCCCAGCAGAACCCCCCTCTGAAATCCTAGATTTACCAGTGTTACTTGACACACCACTACCACCAGCACTCAACTCCCCAGCCCTTGATCTACCTCCAGCCAGAATTTCATTGCCAGAGGAGCCTTGCTAGCAGCTCACACACTGGCCATGTGTGTGGGGAAATTGCTGTACTTTACCTGTTTTGCCAGACTTGTGAGACATTGCTTCCAGCTTCAAGAACTCGGATTTTCTCCTGATATTTGAAATTTTCTGAGTGCAAATTGAATTATCAAGCTTGGTTCGCATTTCTAAGGTCAAATTCAGCCTAATCTTGGACTGCCAATGTAAATTCCTGAGTTTTGAAGCCTTGCCAGTATTCATATTGAGGCCCAGTTGCTGTTCAAAGGCTGTTTCTTGAGGATCTGAGAACAGGGGTTGAGAAGTTGCACGACTTACGGTGAGAATTTAATGGTCAGCCCAATTTATGCTCAAAATCTTTGGGGAGAACCAAATTCTCTTATTTTCTTGACTAACTTTTGTATAATAAGGGAAAATTTGTAATTGCATAATTCCAAGTTTCTCGTTACCATTTGAAAATAAAAATATCTGCCCCTTGTCTTGTGAGTTTCCCTAGTTTATGCATCATTTGAACCCTTGTTCATACCTATACCAATTCATTCCTTGTTGCCATGTCATGCGAGACCATGTCAATTCATATGCATTATTTTCATAGCTTCATGTGTGTACATTGTAATAATTTTAGATACCACTTGTAGTGAAGTTTAGTCTTCTTCGGCATCATTGCACCATAATTGCATTAACCATAAATACCAACAAAAAGAAGGAAAGTAATTCCACTGAACTAGCACCCAATGGTACCCAATCCTTGTTTGTCCAATTAGACACTCTTTAGGAGTCTGTGGATCAAAAATTTGAGCACCTCACACAACAGTTTGACCAAGACATGAAGATGTTAGGTAAATGCCCTGTTGTAAAAGATATAGAACCATCAATTAGGCACCCTATCAGGTCCTCATATTTAGTAGGGTCAGCCCAAGGGATTCTTCCTACTCCAGGAGTTCCTTCAGCACCTAACAATATGAGTCAAGCTCCAAAATAGAATAGTAGGACAGTTCAGCGCCTCCAACCTGAGGTCAATCTAGAGTCTAGGTTTGAAAAAGGTAATTTTGAGGAGTTTAATGATGTAGGGTACCAATCAAACCCTAGGCATACTCCACACTCCCCTAGGCAGCAAGGTTGGGAGGACTATGGAGAAGCTACAAAAAAGAGTCAAGGTAGGTGTGAAGCTCCTTCTTAGACAGAGTAGCAGACCTTTAATTGGTACCATATACGAGGTGAGAACAAAGTCCACTTTGTCAAGATGTAATTCATATGACCAACAAAAAATATTGGCAAACTGTGTAACAAATCCTAGGGTAATTGGGTGAACCTCCTATTACCTGGTGGGAAGCGATGCGACAAAAATTGAAAGAAAAGTACATCCCTCCTTCCTTTAAGAGCCAGTTGTTCAGTGAGCTTTTCAAACATAAACAAACCACAACTGTAGCCAGCTACTTTGTTCAATTTGAGGAGTTGATGTTTAGGAGTGATAATGTTAAGGTCACACCTCACACTAATGCTAGGTCTGTGAACGATCTTAAGGAATATGTTAGGCAAAAGGTCGAATTGTCCTCACTAGAGTCTTAAGAGGCAGCTTATCAAAAAGCTCTTGCCATTGAAAAGTAGCTTAAGATTCTCATAGGTCTTCATCTTAGGTAAGTGAGTTTCGTCGCATCAAATCCTTTCCTCAGTCTAAGTTTACCATCCCACCAGTTCTGCGAATCAAATAGAATTACATCATGCTGTTCACTCCAATGGGCCTAGTATTCCTCAAGCTCGTAACTCATCTGTGCAATGTCATCGTTGCCACGCGAGAGGTCATATTGCTGCCCCTTGTGCCCAATGAGCCTTAGCTTTAGAGCGTGAAACTAATGACCTGCCTGATTGTCAGGATCAAGTTGTAGATGTTGTTGAGTACTCGGAGGATGGGGATGAAGGTGAGCTTGCTGGTGATATTGAGGAGGATGACCACCATGTTCGTGTGGTTAGTTGTGTCTTATCCACGACCATGGATAGCGAGAAGTGGGTACGAACCACTATTTTCCACGCATTCATTCATTCTGGGGTGGGACATGTAAGTTAGTTATTGATAAGGGTTAGTAGCATGAATGTAATCTCCAAGGCTGCTCTAGGAAGATTGAACCTTAAGGGAGAGCCACACCCTCATCCTTTTAAAGTGAATTGGGGTAAAGGGGACAAATCTACCAATTACCAAGAGGTGTCTTGTGCCCATCCAAATAAGAGATTATAAAGATAGAGTCTATTTTGGTGTACTTGTGATGGATGTGGCCCATGTCCTGTAAGGGTGACCGTGGTTATTCGATCATGATGTACCAATAATGGCAGGGAAAACACGTGTTCAAGCACAAAGCCCACTCCCAAGGCTCCTAAGTTAAGGAACAAGGAAGCCCACCAAGTCCTAGTTCAAAGAAGCATTCACTTGCTTGATCATAGAGCTTTTGAGCCATACAGGTTAGAGAACAAGTGCATTTAGCAATCATCACTTAAAAGGCTCATTCTAAGGATCAAGAGCTTTCATGTGAATATCCACCTGAGGTAGGAGAGTTGCTAGTTGAGTTCTCTAATGTTGTGCCTAATGAGCTACCACCTACACGAGACATTCAACAAGCCATAGATCTCACTCCAGGTTCACAATTACCTAATTTGCCACATTATATGATGAACCCTAAAGCGTGCTAAGTTGAATAGGCAAGTAGGAGAACTCCTTGACAAGGGCTTTGTGAAACACAGCTTTAGTCCTTGTGTTGTAATAGCTCTCCTAACTCCAAAAAGGATGGACCTTGGAGGATGTATGCGCATAGTATAGGTTCCCTATCCCTAGACTTGACGACATGCTTGACATGTTAGCTAGCTCTAGTTGGTACTCCAAGATTGACCTACGCGTGGGTACCACCAAATTAGAAGTAGACCACGAGATGAGTGGAAAATTATTTTTAAGACCTAGGATGGTTTTTGAGTGGTTGGTCATGCCTTTGGACTCTCCAATGCCCCCAACACTTTTATGAGGGTTATGACACATGTTTTGCAGTCATTCATAGGAAAGTTCCTAGTGGTCTACTTTGATGATATACTAGTCTAGAGCAAAACTAGGGAGAAGCACTTGATACATCTTCATGAGGTCTTTGTCACCTTAAGGGAAACGAAGGTGTTCGCCAACCTCAAGAAGTGCAGCTTCTTATAGTCTAGTGTGCTCTTTTATTGGTTTTATGATCTCTACACAAGGAATAGCCACTGATCCAGAAAAGATTAGAGCCATTAAAGAGTGGCTTGAGCCAAAGACTATTACAAAGGTTCGTAGTTTTCATGGCCTCGCTACTTTCCATAGGCAATTCATAATACATTTTGGCACCATCATGGCTCCTATCACTGAGTGTTTAAAGAAAAGGGAGCTTCATTGGACCTATTAGCTACTCAAGCTTTTAGAGAGGTCAAGTAGAAGACTCAAGCACCTGTACTTAGGCATCCAGACTTTAGTTTTTTAGGTGGCTTGTGATACCTCTAAGGAAGGTACAAGTGGGGTCTTGAATCAAGAGGGACATCCTATAGCATTATTTAGTGAAAAACTCTCATATGCCAAGCAAAGATATAACACATAGAACAGAGTTTTATGTTGTAGCGAGATCCCTCCAACATTGGCAATTCTACCTATTACCCCAAGAGTTTGCACTCTTTTCCCACCACCTTTCTTTGCGCTATCTAAGCTCTCAAAAGAAGTTAAGTGCGAAGCATGCTAGTTGGGTAAAGTTCCTCAACGCCTTCTTCTTAAGTATCATTCTAGTGTTGAGAAGGCCGACGGCCTTGATAGGGTGGCAATTATTCTCCATTCTTGAGAGCTGAGATCATTGGGTTTGATCGTCTGAAGGGCGAGTACTCTACTTATCCTAATTTTGGGCTTCTCTTTCAAGAGGTGAGTGAGGGCCATCGGAGAGATTTTGAAGATTTCATCATCCTTGTGGATACCTATTTATACGTACTAAGTTATGCATTTCCGTACTTCTTTTAGAGATCTTTTAGTTTGGGAATTGCATGTCGGAGGGTTAGCAGGTCACCTAAGAAGGAATAAGCTCATTGCCTTAGTTAAGCATAGGTTTTATTGCAGATGTAGCTAGGGTAGTGTCTTAGTGTCACACATGTCATCCAACCAAATCTAAGAGACACAACACTAGCCTTTATACCCCTCAAAAATTGCCAAACATGCCTTGGAGACCTAAGTATGGATTTTGTTCTTGGAATCCCTAAAACACACTGGGGACATGATTCCATATTTGTTGTTGTCGACAGATTCTCCAAGATGGCATATTTCATTCCATGCAATAGGACTTCTGATGCATCTCATGTAGCTAAATTGTTCTTTAGAGAGGTCATCAAATTGCATGGTTTGCCAACCTACAGAGTGTCTGAAAGGGATATCAAGTTCTCTAGCTACTTTTGGAAAACATGTGGGATTCACTTGTTGTTTTCTTCCGCTTGCCACCCCCAAACTGATGGTCAAAGTCAGACTGAGGTTGTGAATCGTAGTCTTGGTGACCTACTTAGGTGTGTGTGGGAGAAAAATAGGGCAATTAGGAAGCTACCCTTTTCTTATAATAATTCTGTGAACAGGTCCACGCGTAAGAGTCCTTTTCAGTGTGTATTCAATTAGATACCCATCCACCCATTGATTTGGTCCTTTGCCACTAGATGCTTGTATCTTTTAGCTTGTTGAGTCTTTTGTTCATCAAATTCATGAGTCGCATGCTGAGGTTAGGCAAAAACTAGCTATGAGTAATATGGATTACAAACTTGTTGCAAGTGTGAATCTTAGAGCTAGAGTTTAATGTATAGGTGATAATGTCATGGTTCACATAAGACCTGAAAATTATTTTAGAAATTCATTTAAAAAGCTCCACGCCCGTGTTGTTGGCCCTTTCCTCACCCCTAAGAAACTTGAACCTAATGCATATTCACTTGACTTACCTACTCATGTGACCATTAGTCCAATTCTTTATATAGAGGATTTGACACGTTACTGAGGCACTTTTGAGCCTCTTGGTTTGCCATTGGATGCTCATGTATGTTCAGCATATCCTTAGCTTCCCTTTATTTCTCAACCAAGAAACAATGGGGTCTATCTTAGATGATGAGTTCGTGACGTCTCTTCATGTACATAGTGAATTTTGTCACTACTTGGTTCAGTGGAAAGGTAGTCCCAAGTTAGCTGCTATATGGCTTGCCAAGAATGATGTTCGTGATAGCACTCCTGGCTTGCTAAAGTCATATTTGCAGTTGCACTCTATGGAGCAAAGTTCCTTTCAGTCAAGGGAGAATGATGGAGGACCATCTACATCCCCTAGGCCACACATTTGATGCACGTACTTTAGGCATAGGTTTAACAAGGTTTAGGAAATAGTGTTTGTATGGAGGACCTCTTTGTATTTTTTTAGTGACTTCCTTTAGTATTTTGTAATTATGTATTCAGTAAGGTTATTTTTGTAAATATGAGTTAGTTGTGGTACAATAGTAGTGGTGTAAGAGCTGGACATGCAAGTTGATGTGCAATTATTGCTTTGAATCAGATTGCTGCAGTTTCCCTCTCTTTATCTCTCTCTCTCTCTCTCTCTCTCTCTCTCTCTCTCCCTCTCCCACAGGCTTCCTCTTCTTCTTCGTTCTTCTTCTTCTTCCTTTCCCATCTCTATTCTAGTTCTATCTTCCTGCTCCGGCTGCTTCTACTTCCTCTATATTCTTCTGCTTCCTTCCCGATCTCTATTCTAGTTCTTCTATATCTAAATCCTAATACTAAATTTTCTCTCTACATCTAAATTCTAATACTTGTCCTACATCACCCTACCAAACCCCCTAAACACAATAGTACACACAGCCTTCAAAGTAAAAGGGCAGATAGTTCTCCCTAGAAATCCTAAACAATTTATCTCAAGGATCCCGAGTGGAAGGACAGTGTAAAAACATACGAGAGCAAGTTCCGCTCCTAAAGCAAAGAACACAAACATTAGAGCCTTGTTAGGTCTTCTCCTAAAGCAACTCATTGGTATTGATTTTCTCAAGGATCACAGTCTACGTAAAAGCCTTTATTTTCTAAGGAACTTTAGCTTTCCAAATCACATGATAAAGATCCAAGAAGAATGACACTGGGATCACAATTTAGATAAGAAAAGAGAGATTTGTAGAAAAGTTCCTCGAAAGAATCCAAGCTTCGAACTCTTTTATCACCCCCAAAAAGGAGAAGAAAAGAATCAAGCACATTAAGCAAGCGGGTTAGTTAGTTAGTCTCTATCATTTAGGTTCCTTACGAAACGGAAATCCAAAAGCATCATTGCTCTTGCAAAAAAAAGGTACAAATAGGGGTTTCATGAAGGGTAGCTAACTGGAAAAAATAAATAAATAAATAAAAACAAATAAAAAACACACACGAGAGGATACACAACAACCAAAGGCACCTATCCTATGATAGGACTGCAAACAAACCAAGCTTCTCATAAGCAGCTCGGGAGCTCGGCTTGGTAAGAGCTTGTTTGGGCTCATTTATTATACTAATGAGCAATTCCCACGCCCAATTTTCAGGCTCATTTAATAAACAAGTCACGCTTGAACACAAATGAGTTTAGCTTGTTTCAGCTCATAAGCAGCTCAGCTAAACGCTCAGTTAGGCTCAATAATAAGCTCGGATTAAGCTTGTTCATAGACATATTTAATTAGCTTAAATTATCAATAGAAAAAAAAGAGCAAAAACAGTCCCTTCAACTCTATTTTTTATTTTTCATTTTCTTTTTCTGTAATTAAGCTCTAGACATTAATTCGCATTTCTTTTTTTCATTCTCATTTAGATAAGTAGTTACGATGGCATTTGATTCTCCTTCTCTCGGATTGATTGTTGCATTTTAAGGAGGCTCATGAGCAGCCCTGCCATTAACGGTTCAATTTCTCACATGAACATCATTGAATTTTATCCAAGTTCAGTGAAGATTCCACCGAGCTAAGGGAGACAAGGACAGATTTGCAATTGATTATGTTTTCATCTTCTTGTTTAGCCCTCCAGGTATCAAGGAGGTAATCAATCACCTACTGGTAGAAAGCATCCAAGTCATGGAGACTTTTCTCACGCCTCTGATGATGAGCTGACAACAAGTCAATAATCCAACCTGTGGATGGAAAGAAATCAAATGTAGCAAAGCTCCCCAACATGGAAAATGCTTCGTGAATCACTTATTGAAGTCTACTATTGTCAAGTCTGCTCCCTCATAAACTTGTTCCAAGGCCAATTCTACAAGTTATATTTGCAGTCAGAGAAAGCAAACTCTTCCTTGCACTACTTATCCTTCATCTTCATGGGTCGTAACTATAATAATACAGGCTTGCTCCTATAATCCATTTTGTACTTTTAATAATGAACCAATTATATACTTGCATTTTTTGCAAGAGGGTTTGGGGTGCGGAAACAGCGTCTTGCAAAAATGCAAGGTAAGACTACGTACTATAGACCCATCGTGGTCCGCCCCTTCCCTAAACCCTGCATATGTGGGAGCTTTGTGCGTCGGGCTGTCCTTTAACTCTTCTTGTGACACACTTAATGTACTAATTTTCCACACATGACCAGTCCCAAACCCAGGTAAAGGTGGAGGGTTGCACTATGTAACTAAAAGCCAACGTAAAAATTGTCAGATCACTATAAAAAATCCTTACTAATTATTCACTAGGGCGTTCCTATGAGCAACGCGTTGCACTTATACCACCCAAGTGTAGCGAAAAGTGGGCGAGGACAAGCTACATTGTCGCTTTGAAGCAATGCACCGTGTCCGCACCCAGGTTTGATGCCAAATATGCGAGAGTTCTCACATCATTCTAGGCATGGACCGGTAAAGAAGTTAGTTCAGGTGAATAGGATTAGATTAGAAACTTGGAATATAGGGACACTCACGGGTAAAAGCGTGGAAATTGTAGACACAATGATTAGAATAAAAATTAATCTAATATGTCTTCAAGAAACTAAGTGGGCGAGGGAAAAAGCTAGAGAAATTAATAGATCCGGATTTAAACTTTGGTACACTGGAAAAGAAAAAAATTAGAATGGGGTAGGAATTATTGTAACAAAAACTTAAAAGATAGCATTGTAGATGTCAAAAGAGTAGGGAATAAAATTATAAAAATCAAGATGGTCTTAGGTCAAGAGATAATATATATCATTAGTGTTTATACTCCTCAAGTAGGCTTAGCAAAAAACCTTAAGAGACAATTTTAGAAAGATATGAGGGTAGTGTTATACAAAGCATATCATGGACTGAGAAAATATTCATAGAGGCAAATTTGAATGGACACATTGGAAGAGATAATAAAGGTTATAAGAGGATATATGGAGGATATCGATATAAGACAAAAATGAGTCTGGGGAGGTGATCTTAGACTTCACTATGCCATATAATTTTACTATAATAAATACTTGCTTTAAGAAGAGAGAAGAACATTTAATAACCTTCAAAACTGGACAAAATAAAAGTCAAATAGATTTTTTCTTAACTAGGAGGGTAGATCATTTATCATGTATGGATTGTAAAGTTAACCCAAGTGAAAGCTTAACCACACAACATAAAGTTTTAATGTTAGATATATGTATTAAAAAATTGAAGAAAAATGATAAAATAAACTAGTGTAAGAGAACTAGGTAGTGGAACATACAGGGAGAAAATATAATAAAATTTTAAGATAAAATTATCAAAGATGATGATTGCACTATAGCGGATGGTGTAGACACAAACACTCTTTGGAGTAAGATCGCTAGCTCTATTAAAAAGATGGAAAAAGATATTTTAGGTGAATTAAGAGAAAAATTCTCAAATAGTAAAGAAAGTTGGTAGTGGGATCAAAATGTCTAAAAAGTCGTAAAGACAAAAAAATTTGGTATAAAACATGACAAAAATGTAGAAATATGGATAACTTTGAAAAATGTAAAGAGGTAAGTAAAGATGCAAAAAAAGACCATTAGTGAAGCTAAACACAGATTATTTAATAATTTGTATGCTAGATTAAATACAAAATAAGGGTAAAGAGATATATTTGAACTTGCTAGAAAGAGTAAGGACTTAGGTAATGTAAAATGTATAAAAAGTAAGAATGATATTGTCTTGGTTAAGGAAGAAGACATAAAAAAGAGATGGCAAAGTTACTTTGGTAAGCTATTTAATGAAAACCAAGTAGAAGGCTTCAACTTAGAATTGAAAAATGAGGAAAAGACTAAAAATATGAGATTTATTTGCAGGATTCAAAGTTAACGAAGTTGAGTTTGCACTAAAAAAAATGAAAAATGGAAAAGTTATAGGATCGGATAACATCCCAATTAAAGTTCGAAAATGCTTAGGCGATAACAGAATTATATGGTTAACTAATTTATTTAACACAATTACAAAAACTAAGAAAATGCTAGACGAATGGAGGAAAAGCACTTTAATACCTATATACAAAAATAAACGAGATATTAAAAATTGTAATAACTATCAAGGAATTAAACTTATGAGTCATACAATGAAACCGCGGGAAAAAGTAGTTGAACAAAGATCAAGGCAAGAAACGAAGGTCTGAGAAAATCAATTTGGTTTTATGCCTGAGAGATCTACTAAAGAAGCTATATATATTTTAAGAAGATTAATGAAAAAATTTAGGAAAAAGAAGAGTGACTTACATATGGTATTAATTGACTTAGAGAAAGAATATGATAGGGTATCTATGGAAGCTTTGTTGTGGGTTTTAGAAAAAAAAAAAATGGTGTATGTAGTAGGTATACGAATGCCATTAAGGATATGTATGATCGAGTAATGACTAATGTAGGGACTATAGGTGGAGAGGCTAGAAAAATTCCAATCACAATAAGTATACATCAAGGATCTGCTGTGACTCCTTATCTTTTTGTTTTAGTAATGGATGAACTGATTAGGAGTATCCAAATTGATGTACCATGGTGTCTGTTGTTTGTTGATGATATTGTCTTGATTGATGAAATTATGGGTGGAGTAGAGTCTAAATTAGAATTATGGAGAAAAGTTTTAGAATCTAGAGGGTTTAGAATAAGTAGAAATAAGATAGAATATATGAAATGTAATTTCAGTAATAGTATGAGGAATATTAAAGATAAAGTTAAACTTGATGATAAAGAAATCAATAACACTAGTAGATTTTGATTCCTTCAATTTATTATGCAAGCTGAGAGAGAAATTGAAGAGAATGTGACGCATAGAGTTAAAGCAGGTTCGGTAAAATGGAGAAGTGCTTCCGCTGTGCTTTGTGACGGCTGTAAGACCAGCTATGCTATATGGATCAGAATGTTAGGCAACTAAAGAAACAAACAATAATAACAACAAACCAAGCCTTAAGTCCCACTAGATGGGGTTGGCTACATGAATTATTTCCTCCAATTTAAGCAATCATGGATAATTCTTTCGACAAATTCAAGGCTATTTCCATACTCACTATCTCATTCCAAGTTATTTTAGGTCTACACCTACCCCTTTTACTGCCCCTCACAGTAACTAATTCACTCTTCCTCACTAATGCACTATGTGGCCTATGTTGCAAGTACCCAAACCATCTGAATCATCTCTCCCTTATCTTATCTACTAGAGGAGCTATGTCTAACTTACCACAAATATGTTCATTTCTTAATTTATCTTTTAACATTATACCACTCATCCATCTAAGCATTCAACGCGACTAAGAAACATCATAACCAAAAAGTAAAAGCTGCCGAGATGAGAATGCTTAGATGGATGAGTGGTATAACGTTAAAAGATAAATTAAGAAATGAACAAATTCACGGTAAGTTAAGCATAGCTCCTGTAAAAGATAAGACAAGGGAGGGACAACTCAAATGGTTTGAACACTTGCAACGTAAGCCACATAGTGTGCCAGTGAAGAAGAGTGAATTAGTTTTCATGAAGGGCAGTAGAAGGGGTAGGGGCTAACATAAAATAACTTAGAATGAAATAGTAAAGATTTAATAGCCCTGAATTTGTCAAAGGAAATTGTCCATGATCACATAAATTGGCAGAAAAGGATTCATGTACCCAACCCTACCTAGGGGGATTTAAGGCTTGGTTTGTTTTTGTTATTCTTGTCGTTGAAATTAAAAATAAGTTGAGCTTGAGCATGAACTTGAGCTTAGAGTTTAATTTTTGAGTCGAGCTCGAGCTCAAATTTTTTAGCTTGTTTCAATCCAAATTCGAGCCCAAGCTGAGCTTTTAGTTTACCGAGCCAAGCTTGAACACATTAATGCTTGGCCTGACTCAACTCGTATGCAGCCTACCCCCCTAAAAAAAATTCTCTCCCCATTACCAACTTTGTATTGAACATTAGGAAAGAACAAATTATAAATCTAAGACAATTTTCAAAGGACTCAAATGAGTGACATAAACCCCCACTTGTAGAAGACTAGATTTATTGTGAATAACCTTATGCCAAAGAGAATTGGGTTCCCAGGGAAAGCGCCATAACCACTTCCCCACCAAGGAGATATTTTTAGACACCAAATTACCGGGACCCAAATCTCCCACTCTTTTAGATCATTGCAATCGCTCAAGCTACAAGATGGCATTTATCCCTCTTACATAATCCCAACCACAAAAAATCCCTCATCAACTTCTATAATCTTTGTGCAATTCTTGATGGAGGACAAACGAGCATAGATAAAAGCAATACAAATGCCTGAAAAGGAAAACGCTCCTGTTCACCCATCCAACATCCTAACTCACTAAAAAATTGGGTCCCAAGGAGAGTCAGCAATACAGCTACCTCCTAAATGAAAACCTAAAGATGGTGATAGGCCAACTCCAAACAGCACAACCAGCAAACGAAGCAAAAGGATCTGGATCAATTCTAGAACCACAATACCAATTTTAGAAAAGTTAATTCTTAAACCCAAAATGTATTCAAACACCTGCAAAATGGTTAGCACATTGGAGAAACAACCCATATCCTCTTAAAGAAAGAGAATAGTATCAACTGAACTAAAGATGCAATATGGATAAATCCTCATGACCCACCTTAACCCCCCTCACCAAGCCTCTATAAATGCTACTGCCAATCGTCCTCTCAAGGTATCCCAAAAGAAAAGGGGAAAGAGGATCACCCTCTCTAAGAGCTCTAAAAGCACAAAACTCTAATAGATAAGAGTATTGGCAGGGTCAAACCCCCAGCCTATGCTTAGTAATCCGCTCCACTACACTAGATGAATCACAACCCAAAATCACCAAATTCCATCCATTTTCAAAGGCCTCATTATAACCCTTCAAAAAGCCATACTCTAAGCTAAGATGAAAAGTTCTAGCAAACACTACACAAAAAGACAAAACGCTGTCAATTTGAAATTTTGAATGGCTAAACCACCATCATAGATCAACTTAGGTTGGGGATGATGAAGCAAAAAGATCTAGAACATCTAGACCACTAATTTGGGGGACAAGCTAGGAATCATCAAGATGCCTTCTAAATTCATGAGAATTGGACTAAAAACTTTTGTTCTCTTCCAATCAAATCTTTACTTATGAGACAACTTCTCTTTTCCTTAACTTTTTGTTTTGTCATGAAGCCAGAAAAATAGAGCTTGAAACTTTGAGGTCCAGGAACATCTAGCGATTTTTCAATGAAAAATAACATATATTAAGATGAAGTGGAAAAATAAGAGTACAAAAAGGAAGATAAGACATCCTGCTAAGAAGGATAATTTTTTCATGAAGCTTACGGGGAGAATCAAATTCATTAAATACACAACATGCAATCAATGCCACAAACTAAGGAACCACAGGAGTAAAGGAATTTTTAGCTTGAGGATATCATACCATTTTTATTATCCTTTTGTCTATGGTATTCGAGAGATAAAGAAGTGTGCTTGTATAAAAAATTAACAAATACAAAAAATTTAGCCTTGTCCATTGATTTTTATCACTTTTTTAAGCAATTATAACAGTTTCAAATGTCAAGAAAGGAGTAGTCAAAAGGAGGGCATCCTTGTAACAATAATCAAGCACATAATTATATAATTGTTTGTTGTAGTGTGACATGGTATAAAATAAGCATGAAACCACGCAAAATAATCTTAGCCTATAATTTCATACCATCCTTTCTTTCTGTCTCTTTTTCTCAGCTTTAACTGAAAATGTTTCAAGTGGGGCACCTTGAACAATATCTCGCTCAATCTTCTTCTTCCACACAAATCTGCAATTCATGCAACATGAGTTTAAATTTGTTCAACATTAACCACAAATGACATTTGAGCCCAACAAGTGGGGCGCCTGTAAGTCACAACCTCTCGCTTCTTTCATTGGTTCTATAATAAATAAAATAAAAGTAACAAAGTTGGGAAATATTTCTTTCCTTGGCATTTAAACGCTTAACAAGGTAACAAAGTCGGAGCATCTTTAATTTAGATAGAATTTAAAAAGTTTGAACATCACTCGTGGTTAACAGAAAAAAAAGCACATTAATTTTAGCTCTTCCGACAGAAGAAGGCTTTCTCAAGATGTTCACAGTAAAATAGCTAAATCTTATAGCAATACCAACCGACGAAAGAACTCAATTGACAAAAGAACACTCACTTCTCATTGAGATTGGAATCACCAAACGGGTTCGAATCATTCGAATAACCGGACACTGTTTGATATTTCAACTTCTTTGCGACTCGAACGACCTAAACAATCGAAACAAAATCACAAATAACCACCAACTGTATAATTACACATACAAAAACCCTAGAAAGCAACAAACGACCGCAATTCGAACCTTTTTTTGTGCTTTCTTCGCAACGTACTCCTCAATTTCTTCTTGCGAAATTTTCCTCTTCTTCTTGCCGTCGCGGTCGCTTTCGTCACTGCTGTAGGAATATTCCGAGTCTCGCGAGGAACCCCGGCGACGGCTCCGGTTTCGGTGATTGGTTCTGCTTCGCCTGCGCTCTCTGCGGCTGGAGGACGGACTGTGCGGCGACGAGTTGCGGCCGTGGGAGCCGTCGGTTGTAAAGGCCGAGTCGGAGCCCGAGTCGTCCGACCGCCGGCGCCGTCGTCTTGAACTTGACTTCGACGACGTCTGCTTCCTGCTCTTGCTGCTTCCATGGGTCCCCATTTCGGGCAAGAGCGTCGTCGCCAATCTTTTCTCTCACTCGTTTGGGGGAGACAGCCCACTCGCCCGATCTCCAGGCGCCTAAACAAAATAAAACACATGTTTTAGCAAAGACACGGCGGGTTTTACTTGACCAACCTTAACCGCCCAACCACGTCCTAACCTTAGCCGTCGTCAAAGCACCAAGCCTTCTGATTGGCATTTCTATTAGGACTAGCCGCGGTCACCCGGCGCACTTGAGTGATTATTATAACAAAATTAATTAATAAATAAATAATTTTAAAAAAATATGAATAATTATATTTTAAAAAATATATTATTTTAGAATAGTTACAGAATATTTTTTTATATATTTATAGATAGTTGTGGGAGTGTTTTTGAAATATTCATTAGTAATATATGAAAATTTCAACACTCTTGAAGGGAATCTTGACATGAAAGGAGATCGATCCTTAATAAATTAAAAATATAATAATGGAGGGGAGTATGTCAAATTAATCTATGGGATAAAAGTGTAGGGGATAATAGTAACTCTAAGAAATAGGGTCGATAAAATTCAAGGGAGTTACCACTAATCATGTATTTACCCATATGTGGTTAAATTACCTAATTATTACTAACAAAATTGTTCCCTAAGTCAAATGTAAGGTCAAAAAAATCAATAGTCAAGGTCTACATCATCAAAATCAAGTTTGAGAATCATTAATGCAATGGGCAGATACTAACACCACATACGTACTTGTTCATTGAATGGTGTCTGATTAGCTTAAGAGTGCTTTTAAATTCAACTTATCAAGATATTCGGTTCTTTCATTTTATTCAATTACGAATCCTTTAAAGGCACAACCCCTAACGAGTCTAATGTGAAAAATGAATTGCACAGCAAAATATTTATATGTAAAGGATCAAACACACAATGCAGTAATCAATGACGAATATACAGAATAATCCACAACCACAGCAAGTATATGAAAGCAATAATAACACAAGGAGTTACGTGGTTCAGCAATGCCTACATCCACAGGAGCAAACGACAAAATCATTATCTTCTTATCCAAAGAATATGAACAATGTACAACTTACAACCATCTCTCTACAAGTACATTTGATATGACATATAAATAGAGTTCTAGGAAGTTTCCCCTCCAAACCTCAACCATATTAACGTCCCCCTTTCAAAATTTGAAATCTGCGCTAGGTATTCCAAGCCAAATCATCGACAAATTGGGTTAAACCGTCGACGGTTTCAGACAGTTGGAAATACTGCTCCAAACCGTTGACGATTAGAGCCTTACCATTGACGGTTTCCCCTGCTGCTGCTTGATTTTCTTAATGTTTTCCCTTTGTGTATACTTTCCACTAAGTATGTGAATCACATATGACAACAATCTCTACCTTGGTGAATATATGCCTCTTAGGAGAAATTGAAAGCATAGCTCATTACTCCACCTTGACCTTGGGAGGTTAGGTTGGGACCTCCCCCCGTCTAACAAATGGAGACAAATATCAAGTCCGAGCAAGGCTTGAACTTGCCAGTAGCAACTTCGGCTTCTGCCAACAACCCAATTCAGTTGTAGATACAACAACCTGAGACTTCGCCCTGGGCTTCCAACAAGGCCTTCCCACAACAATAAACACAAAACTTGCTATAAGCCTTTTATCACCAAAGCCTCCGGCATAGTCTTCAACAAATCTCACAACTGAAGGACAACTCTGTTACCTGCCGAAACACCCCATTGCACCATCATGGGAGACCTTTGACATATTCCGGACATCACAGTCTATCCTTAGGTAGCGAACGGTAGACATTTTACTTTGATTCTCCACAGAACCCCCCTAAGACGACAAATAAAGTCTCTCTACAATTCTGTCCACAAAGCCACCCTGATATAACACCAATCTCCCTATAGCTATGTCCACAAAGTCACCATGAGATCAGACCAATCTCCCTGCAGTTCTATCCACAAAGTCACCATAAGATAACACTAATCTCCCTGCAGCACAATCCATGTGAATCTTCAAACTAAGACCCTTCTTGGTCGTACCCAAAACATTCATATCAAAACCTTTCAATAGAGTTCCCAACTAATAAGCCTCAACCAAAGTTTTCCCATCCAATAACGTATCATTCACAAACAATAGATGCATCACCCCATTGCATCCTATCACCCTCTTCCCCACAGGAAGCCTCACCGACTCCCATATATGATTCTTATGCAATAACTCTATTTCCTTTACCATAGCACTTATCTATCTACTTTTCCCTTTGTTGTGCAATGCAACTTGAAAATAGTAGGAACCTTGCTACTGGCAATAAGGAATGCATAAAACACCAGAATGCGCCAAATTTATACATGAGTGGTGGTTAGATAGTGCACCTGGGCCCACTGTGATCATATTGGTCTCCCGAGCTGAAACTCCCTGCAATATGAACAATGTCATTTCTGCCCTGAGTTTTTAGCTCCACCTACATCACATGCCCATTTATACTATGATATTGTTGACCCAAGATAGAACTCCCTGCATTTCTGCCATAAGTATCTAACTCTACCTGAATTACATGTTCATTGTCGTTGCTGCAGTTTTCTAGCATTTGTTTCTCTTCATTTACCTGAGTACGCTGCCCCATGGCTTTCTCACCAAAAGTCATGTCTCCACTGATCACCCATTTGTTTTCCACAGGATCACCCAACTTGAACTCATCTTTCTTATACCCCAGAAAGATGTACTACTTTCCGGACATAACATCAAGACTAGATCCAACATCACTAGAAATGTGCACATATGGACATCCACTCAAATTCAAGTAGTCTATCGCAAAACCTGTCCACAATTCTCCTGCACCTCTCCCATCTAGTGATACCTTTGGCGATCGATCAAACAAGAAACGTGTCATACTCAATGACTTCACTAAGAAGTTCCCTACAAGCCCTGCATATAACATGCCCTACTCACAAAACTCCTTGAACAAAACCAGCGTACTCATACCCAATGTTTGACCTGAGGATCTCTCTCTTAGTCTAGTTCTCCACATCAACCACAAGTTAAACCTGGCAAATACCTCAAACTTGTGCCACATGAGATACACCGAGACCTTTTGTGATAAACCCACGAAAAAGCATGTCTACCCCATGGTGTTATCCTCACTGGTCCCCAAACATTTGAATACATGTAGTCATCCATTTGCCCTAACCGCATATGCCACAAAATATGTGAATATGATTCTACTGTTGCAGCTCCACTTACAACTGTAATACCCTGTAGTGCATATATATTTCCTGCTATCTTTCCTCCTTTCATCACCATCAAGTTGCCTTCACACACTTTCATTTCCCCACTCTCGGACTTGTAACTATATCTGTTACAATCTAAAGTGTCTAATGAAATTACATTCTTCCTTAGATCTGGTACATGTCTTACATCACATAGGTTCTCACAACATCATCATACATTTTTATTTTTACATTTCTGTTAGGCATCCCAACCAGGAGTATGTAGTCTAGAGGGGGGTGATTGCGGAATACGTAGTTTTCAACAAAATAAAATCTCTTGGCAAGATTCAAGCAATTATATCACAATATATGAAATTTAAATCATGCACAAGATAAATAATAAAGAGTATAGGGAGAGAAATATCAACACCGATATTTTTACGTGGTTCGGAACCAAGCCTACGTCTACGCCTTAGCACCAAGCCAAGGATTCCACAATCTACTATATCTCCTTCACTAGCGGAGAAGCCTTACAACTCAGGTACCAAACCCTACACTCGGGAACAAATCCCTACCGCATTCACTGAGAGCCTTCACTTCGGTTCACAACGAACTTTCACTAAACGGTTCACAGAGAACCTTTTACAAGAGATGATGGATACAAAGAAATTGCTCCTTAAATGAGCTAATATGAATTACAACACAATCTCACACTACTCTCTCAATGAGTGAATCAAACACAATAAATGAGCAAAAGAGAGTTGAGCACTTGAATAAGAACAACAATGATGCAAAGTGCTTGGAGCTTAGGTTTTTGGTATAAAATGATATTTATGACTAACTTGTGTAAAACCAATCAAAACCATGTCTAAACAAGCCTAATATCTTGTATTTATAGCCCAAGAGCCAAATGAGTCGTTAACTAGTTGTTGGAGGAAAGAAAAGATATTTTATTTGGTAAACTAGCCATTTTTTGCCCGTTGGAGCAGTTCTACCCGTTGGACTTGTCGATGGGTCCCCTGCTCTTGTCGACTAGTCTCACACTGCCACTCGTCGACGAATCCCCTGTGTTTGTTGATGAGTGCCCTGAATTAGAAAAAGTCATCAACATGAAAGTTGTAGCATTTTGTCTTAACTTTCCAGAGACACTAAGATTGTCCTTTTTGGACTTTTTTAAGCAAAAGTTATACCCCAAATACCGAAAGGTGTTCAAGACTCAAGGTTGCACTACATTAGTGATGAATGCTTTATTTTTCATTATCAAAAAGCCTTTTAATGACTTAAAACATTCTTGGACAAAAGTATATGAAATATATTAAGTCTAATGAAGATTAAAACTTGTCCAAATGAGTTTCCCCATGAATATAAGATATCTTTTTTTTTTTATGAAAACATATTTGAAAACTTGTTTCGATATCTTATATGCTTAGTATGTCCTTTATTGAAAATATACTTTACTTTCTTTGCACCCTTAGGACATAAGACTCGTTTTGATAAAATCGGGACTAAGTATAAAGATGTTCAAAATACCAAGATGTTTGAAAACTTGTCCCTTTGAAAACATATCTTGAGTTTAGGATTCGTTTAACAAACTCTTTGATTTTAACTTTGAAAACTATGAATTGAGTTTGTGACTTTTAGTGCAATCCTATAATGTAACGACCTACTTAATAATTAATTTTTTTTTTACCATGATATTGGACATGCTTCGAGACCAGACTGGGATAAACCCAATCATAAACCTAAGCAGCATGAAGCAGAAACTGAATAAATATATCCATATGTAAATATATACAATACCAATACCAGAGTACTAACATGTTCCCCAAAATATACACATCCATGCTGAGATATACAAAAACACTCCCAAAATATACTCACTCTCTATTGAAAGGGCACCACAGAAGCCCCTCTATCTACAAGCTTGATCTGCTCGCCTACCTGGATCACCTAAAAAATGATTCAATACTAGGATGAGTCAACGCTCAGTAAGACGAAATATGTTATTACTAATGTGTGGCACTTGAGCTACTATATCATGAAAATCTGTTTTCAAATAAACATGTATAACTGAGTATATAAATAAAGTACAAGTGATAAAATACACCCCCCTTTCCATCTTGCTTAACATAACAGTTTCGCAAGTTACTAATCAAAATACTACTATTATACATAGGTATATTCCCTGTTTCTGTAAATTTGTACATACGTAGTAGTAACTGAAAATGTTCCCTATGGATATATGTGTGTCATGACTTACCCCCTTATGACAGGGTTGTGTGGCCCATAGGCGGGATTTACCCTGGCTGGCCAACCAATAATAAATCACTATACTCCATCGGTCGATCTGTCCACCTCAACTCATATCTGGATAGGGAGCCTAACCTCTTCAAGGGTCTAGGTGATCGACCTTACCACGTATTATCTAAATAGGTGGTTGCACTCATAAAGTAACATAATATCTGTAGAAATGGTACCGTGCTTTGTAACTGCATAGTCCAATAGGGTCTGATACTATATAATGTATTTCTATATACAACTATCTGATTTACCATGATTCTGAAATAGTCGTAATAACCATGATGCTGCATAAATTGTACCGTAAATCTGAGAACTGTATAATCATAACACTGCAATTACATAATCATAATACTGATATTCGTATAATCATGGTACTAAGATTCATAAAATCATGGTACTGAAATATCATAAAATCAAGATACTGAAATATCGTAAAACATATCTTCGTACTATATTTATATTCACAAGCCACACGATACTTAATACATAATTTTCAGATTAAATAAACTATATAATATTTCAAAAGTTCCTAGCATAATATATTTCCCTTACCTGACTACTGGAAAGCCCTTATGGAATACTAGCCTAACACCCGCAGGGCCTTCTACACAACACCCTGAAACCAACATATGTCAGAACAAAATATCAGTATTTTTCTGCTTATATCATTTCCTATAACTGACATAAGGCCAAAAACAGACTAAAGGGCCTTACCCTGAATTTAGGATGAATCCCAACTTCGTTTCCCCAATGATCCGCTCCGGCAGACTTGCAGAGAACTTTGCAAGAAGCGTTGTGGTGGCTTTGGATCGTCGATCCGAAGACTGTCGGGGCCGAAATCAAAGAGAGAAGGGAGAGGATCTGTGGGAGAGAGAGAGGAGAGAGAGAGAGCGGTAAAAATGTAATAAAAATCCGATTTTTAGCTATTTATAGGGCCAAATTCTTCGACGAGACACGTCACTTCGTTGATGAATCCTTCAGTAAATTCGTCGATGAAACCCTATATTCGTCGACGAAATTCAGAGTAGCCCGAACCGTCTCTCGGTATTTTCTCGTCGACAAAGTCCTATATTCGTCGGTGAAATCCTTTAGACCTTCGTTGACGAAGCCTTGTGTTCGTCGAGGAAATCCTTAAGACCTTCATCGACGAAACCCTATGTTCATCGACCAAGTCCACGGCCTCCTTCTGTTTCTGTTTATATTTCTCTCCCTCTTTATTATCAAAATGTTATTATTCTTCGGGTCACTACATATAAACTCATATGTCATAGTATGCATGTGCATTACTCAACTCGTACTTAGAAATCATGTAGAAACAAAACACAAGAGTTACAAAAAAGTTCCTACCACGTGCCCAACCCTTATTACAAATAATTCTACAATTTAAGCTTTTGGTTGTGCCTGGGTCCTTCCGAGTACGTGTCCATCTGATTGTACCTTCTTGACGACTACTCAGTACAATCTTTGCCTTCGATTCAGTACTCCATGAATGAGTACCTGTACTGAACAAGATCTGCAAAGATAGGAAAACACTCGGAACAATACAAATAAGTTAGTATCATCAAAACACATTAAATACGATATTGTAACCAACAAGGCTAATGTTCTCCCCCTTTTTGATAATGCCTAACCTATTAACAACCTACTTAATCTTTGCATTTGTATTTATACTTAACATAGCTTATCATGCAAAGTTAAGTTATCCTAGAACCACTAATGGGTTGTTATCATCAAAACAAGACAATTAAGTAGCCTATAAGGTTAACAATTTCTAATACCAATTATTTTGCATGAAATATCGTTTCCCATCAAAATTGAACTAGTATTAACTTACCTGTAGGGGTTGAACCATTTTCTATTTGTTGTCATGTGATAAGAGCATCCATAATCTAAGATCCAAGAATAATCCGTGAGGCTCTTTCGAACCCGATGAAACACATAGCACATCACCATCACTGCTCTGAGTCTCCTTCCACTACATTTGCAGATTTTGACGAGTCCTGTTGATTTTTAGCATTCCTTTTCTTCCACTACGGACATTCTCGTCTTATGTACCCAATTTTGCCGTACCTAAAACACTTTATGTCCTTCCTTTTCCCAGATTGCAATTGAGATCTGCTCCGAGAGTTACGTCTTCCACGTTCTTGGTTACTCTTCACCACAAGCCCTTCACTATGTGAAACTTCATCGCTAGCCATATTTCTTTGATGAAAATCGAGCAATGATCTTGTCACCTCTTCCAAATTCAGGTTTTCTTTGCCCCATGTAAGAGTTGTAACCAAATTTTTATACGTGTGAGACGCCGGTAGGGAATTTAATAG
This sequence comes from Malania oleifera, assembly GCF_029873635.1. NCBI lineage: Eukaryota > Viridiplantae > Streptophyta > Magnoliopsida > Santalales > Ximeniaceae > Malania > Malania oleifera. Next base: position 7,901,024 of record NC_080427.1, on the reverse strand, counting down.
CATCGGCGCCTTGTCTTCCTCCTCGAACTTTACATCAACACGCATCAAATCACTCACAATTTGATTGAATGTGTTGATATGTTGATTCAAATCCGAACTCTCCACCATCTTAAGCCAATACAACTTTTGCTTAAGAAATAGTTTGTTCGATAAAGACTTAGACATATACCAGCTTTCTAGTTTCCTCCAATCTGTTGTTGGAGAATCCTCATCCATGACGTGATATAACACGTCATCAACCAAACATAGTCGGATGGTTGATACTGCCTTTGCCTCCAATTCATTCCAACTTGATTCATCCATGCTTTATGGTTGAATTCTATATAAGGCCTTCACCATGCCTTGCTACGCTAAGAGATCCTTCACCCTTCTCTACCACAAACTGAAATTCCCAGTTCCATCAAACTTGATAACTTAAAATTTCACATATGAAGATCCAGAGGCCATTACAACAATGCTCTAATACCAATTTGCTATGAAAAACAAATTACACAGCGGAATATTTATATGTAAAGGATCAAACACACAACGTAGTAATCAATGATGAATATACAAAACAATCCACAACCACAACAAGTATATGAAAGCAATAATAATATAAGAAATTACGTGGTTCGGCAATGCCTACATCCACGGGAGCAAACAGCAAAATTCACTATCTTCTTGTCCAAAGGACATGAAGAATGTACAACTTACAACCATCTCTCTAAACTCCAACCATATTAACTCCCCCCTTTCTCTACGTTGGGTATCCCAAGCCAAACCATCAACGATTGGGCCAAACCGTCAACAATTGGGCCAAACCGTCGATAGTTTCAGACAGTCTAAAACACTGCTCCAAATCGTAGACGGTTAGAGCCTTATTGTCGACAATTTCACCTGCTGCTGCTTGATTTCCTTCATGTTTTCCCTTTGTGTATGCTTTCCACTTAGTATATAAGCCACACATCACAACAAACTTCTATGAGGATTAATTGTTTATCGAGTTTTTTCATCTTAAGTTGTCCTTTAGATCTTAAAAGGATTTGCATGGGACAAAAATTCCCTTCACTTCTTGTTTCTCAAGGCATGTAAAAACATAATCCCCAAGATCAAAGAAAAGTTCATTATAGATGTTAGTTTATCCATATTAAAATAGCACTGACACACAAATAGAAAAGAGACATACAAACAAACATACAAACACAACTACAAGTACATGTGCAACATAGACAAGTAAACATGCAAGATTACACATAAAAACATACAAGCAAGGCATACACAAGTAGCGCGCATAAAAATCTTAAGAGTCTTGTAGAACACCATCGAGCAAACTTGAAGTTATTCTGCTAGATCCTACGCCCTCATGAGATGATTAAGGACAATATAACCCCATTTTATTAAGCCCCTACTCGTACAAGTGTGCACACATACAAGCAAATAAACACATGTAATCATACATTCAAACATTAAGAAAATACACTAAAAAATGTAAGAAAAAAAATCCATTCAAAGTAAAAATACACTACAAAATGATCAAAATAAGCAAGATAGGTCATAGAAAGTTTTCTTTAATTTTTTCTATTTTGAAGGATTTTTCTGCAATTCTCAATGATTTTTAAAGGAATTTTCTAAACTTTGTTTACTTTTTATTTACAAATTTATGTTTTTTTGTACTTTCTCAAATTTTAAAACTCCCAAAAGCTCCCTAAATTTTTATGTAATTTTCTTTATTTTGAATTATTTTTTATAGATTTTAGTGATTGTCTCTCAATTTTCACCTATTTTTAAGGTTTCTTTAGACTTAAAACTCCTAAAACCTTCCCTAGATTTATTATTATTATTCCACATTTTTTACAAATTGTTATGCATTGTTAATTTAAAGAAATTTTATTATTAATATTTAATTAATTAAAAAATAAAATAAAATAATAATAGGGATCTTCAGTTAGGCCATATCTGATCCGATTTAGATCCATATGCATGACAAGAATGGTGTATTCCCAAGAGGGGGGTTGAATTTGGTATATAAAAGATTCCTTGATTAAATTCAAATCACAATCAGTATTTCGCAACTTAGGGTCTTTCTAAGCAATTTCCAATTCTACAGATATAAATGTATTCACATATTTAAAACAAATAAAAAATTCACAGCAATTTAAACATAAGCATACAAGTGCGGAAAGTAAAAAACGTAGGGAAGAGAACACTTAGACAAAAAATTTGTTATTGAGATTCGGCCAAACCAGCCTACGTCCCCGCCTTAAGCTAGCAGCTCAAGGATTCATTAAGTGCTCACTTTAACCGGGCGGAGTAACACCACTTACAACTCTCCTTACGGGGTAGAGACTCCCTAGCTCAATTACAGGGTTGTGCCACAACCAGTACTCTTTACGAGGCGAAGTCTCCTCTATTCTCTTATCGGGTGGAACCAAACTAGTTCTTCTTACAAGGCGAAGTCACCTCAGCTCAATTACCAGGCTGAAACAAACTCGTATACCTTACAGGACGATGACTTCCTCTTCCGACGACATGTCGAGAATACAAAGATGATAAAAGATTGTACAAATAAAGTGCTTATTTGTTAGCTTTACCGTGATCCCAAGAGGGGGGGTGAATTGGTATTTTTAAATTTTATCTCCTAGGTATTTCTCCTAGCAGCAATATGTTCACAAGCCTAGGGTCAATCTAGTGCAAATAATGTAAATATACCAGAAATTAAATAAAGCAGTTTAAACAACCATACAAGCACCAGAAAGCAGTAAAGAGAGGATGACACACAGATATGTTATCGAGGTTCGGCCAACTGCCTACGTCCCTGCCTTGACTAACCAGCACAAGGATTATTACAATACCTTGCTCACTTAAACGAGTGGAGCGGCACCTATACAAACCAGGTCAAATTACCATAGGACTGACCTCAACCTTTACACCAATCCTTACCGGGCTGGATTACCGCCCCCTCAGGCCACGCCTGGAATCTCTCAGATATACAGTCACAAGGTACAATATAAGAGTGCTTTCACGTAAAGCAGATTTGTACCACAAATGCGCACAAACACAAACACCACGGATGATTTAATAATGTAAGCTCTGTGTGGTCTAAATATGTCAACTCTCAACAATGTTTTCTATCAGTGTAGCAAGTACGTGAGAGTGTCAATAATAATAATCTATGTACTTCAAAATATTCAGTCAAGCGTGTTCACACAGAGTATCAAACAAGCCTCAACATTATCAATCAATAGAATGTGTCAATCATACGAATATGTATATGCTTGGATTGCAAAATAGATAATCTTTGTTTTCGACAAATGATATATATACTTGTACAAATAATACCACAAAGATTAGTGTAACAAGCACAAATATCTTTTCACAAATTGTTCAATAAATTCCACAAGATATTTGAGTAAGCTTGAAATATGCTTTTGCAAATCAAAACAAATACAAACTTCCAAAGATATTACAATGATAATGCAACACTCAGAAGTTTACCACAAGTCTTCTTTGAGTAGGCTTATTAGCAAAGCCTCCTAAGAAAACTTAGGTTATGCTCTCGAGAGAAAAATTGATTCAAACACTCTACACAATGAGAGCAAACCTCTAAGCAATAATACTCAATACACTTACAAATGATTTAGATAGATGAAGAAGGTAAGCTTGAGTAGGTTTCAAAAGGAGTATGAGTAATGAGAAGCAAAAATAAGTATTTTGGCTTGAGAGAGATTTTCTTAATCTTTTTGCTAATCAGTGCTTAATCCACCAAATGAAGGAGTATATATAGACATACTGAAAATTTTGACCGTTGGGGACCTATTAGGGATTGTTAGAAAATATTAATGACATTTAAAATAATTTAACCCTGTTTAAAGCATTTAACCATGATAAAAAAATAGGAGCAACCCGAGAGGTCCGGTCGACCAGAAATGATTCGATCGACCAGGACTCAAATGGCTCGGTCGACCAGGGGTGTTTTGAACTGAGTGGTCGGTCGACCGAGGAAGGGTGATTTTCCAAAATTCCGAGGTTCGATCGACCGGGCCCTTTTGAACTGAGTGGTTCGGTCGACCAGACCGCTGGGAATTCTCTCAAGACCCTTCGGTCGACCAGGTAGTTGGAGTACAAAAGTGTTTGGTCGACCGGGAGGTCAAAAAGTTGACTTTCAGGTGGTTCGGTCGACCAGGGTCAAATGAACTACATGGTCTCGGTCGACCGGGACCTAGGTCAACGGTTGACCCAGTTAGGGTTTAGTCGACCAGGCCAAAAATGAACTGTTTTGGCCGGTCGACCGAAAGTGCACCAAGAGTGCATTTCAGTTCCGTATTGACCCAAACAAGTCCTATTCAAATGCCTAATAAACATATGTGAAATATGTGTGTGTCCTAAGGTCACTTGGGGTCCAATTTGAAATCACCGAAAAAATCCGGTGTCGGTCGACCGAAGGTGCACCCTAAGGTTCTATCTCATTCATGGTTCAGTTTGAGCTTACAAAATAAATCATGCATGTGATGTGTGTGCTTATTACAAACCGAAAAACCCTAATTACTATTACAAACAAATTTCACTGAAAATTATTACAATTAAGAGTATGAAATTGTCTTCAAACTTTGAGCCTTCACGTGCCACTAAAGATATGCTAATATGAACCTGCACATGAACTAGATATTTATTAAATACAAGAGTATTTGTCATTATCAAAATCAGGGCGTGACCTATAAGGTCAACATTATTCACTAAGCAGATATGTACAACAATAAACGCAATGCACTCTAGTATGATGGGAGTTTAAGCTCAATAGAGTTTATATGCATTCTCTCGAAAATGTATATATGAAAGATTGTGAGAGATAAGGATAAATATGATCTTTGTTTCAAATATATAGTATTTGCTAAATGTATTTCAAAGATCTTAAAAACTCAAGCAATATCTCTAAAAGTATTTATTGACAATAAAGTGTAGGAGATAATGATGATTAGCTTTTCAAAAATATTTCCAATAAGCACAAAAAACTAGCTCTTGAATCTTGCAATGAGTGTGCAAAGATTCCCAAGTTGTAAAGAGTTTTCCCAATAATATTTATTAATGAAATAGTATGAGAAAAAACTCAAGCTCACTCTCTCAAAAAGATTTTCAAATATGAATGAATGAGAGAGTATAAGCTTTACAATGAAATGTATAATGCTCACAACAATGAGTATTCAATCTAACTTCAAGTTGCAATAACTTTGCAAATGAAGAAGATGAACTTAATGATCTCTTTCTATAATGATAAAAACAAGAGAATATGAGAAAGAGATTGAATATATGCTTGAGTATGTGAGAATATATGAAATAATAGTACAAAAATTTTAGAGAGAATATCAAGCTAATCAAGGTCACTAATCATGCTTTGGAATGACCTATATATAGAATTCCCAAAAATTATAACCGTTGGGGACACACTCATCATTTTAGAAAAGATTAATTGAAAAAATAATGACGTTTAGCATCGAAAAAAATTGGGCAACTTGAGAGGGTTGGTCAACTGATGAAGGTGTCGGTCGGCTAACCACACGAAAATTCAAGCCTTTCAAAGAGATCGGTCGGTTGACCAAAGTGCCGATCAGCTGACCTGTGTAATTTTCAAAATATTTTGAGAGGCTTGGTCGACTGAGGACGTGGCCGGTTTGTAACGACCCCAAAAATTTATATACATGATTAGTATAGTAATAAAAAAATTAAAATTAAAATTAAAATTAATTAAATAAAAAAACAAATAAAAAATAAAATTGTTAATTAATTAATTAATTAATATATAATAATATAATAATGATAATATAAATAATATAATATATATAATAATACATATATGATTATATATATATAGGGAAAGATGAGGATGTTAAAACATCCTTATTTGAGATGCAGCCCCCAATTCATCCATCCATCTCTCTCTCTCTCTCTCTTCTATTAATTAATTAATATGATAATAATATAAAATAATATATATGTATATAATTTATTTATTTAATTCATTTCTTAATCCTTAAGAAATTCCTAAAATTATGAAAATACCCTTTCCTCAATTCCCTATGAATAGGAGATTCTCATTTCATTTTTCATAGAAAATTTAAAAGAAGGAATTGAAAGATAAGTGAGAAAAAAGAGAATTTCTACATACTTAAAATTCTCACTTTTCCACTTTTCCCAACTCACTTTAGGAATTCATCTTAAACCATTTTGGAGGAGTAGATCAAGGTAAGTAAGCTAGATTATGTCAGATTTTTATAAAATGTACATATATCCAGGCTTATTTGAAAGTGGGCTGGATTATGTCAGATTTTATTTTAAAATATACCTGATTAAATTTGAGTAAGTGAATATGGTTATATTTGTTTTATTTAAATATATACTTGAGTAAAATTAAAGTACGAGGGTTTGATCATGTCCGTTTTTATTTAAATATATTTGAGTTAAATTAAAATTGTGGAGGTGATCATACCCGCGTTTTTATTTAAATCTACTCGAATATATATATTTATAAGAGTTTCTCAGGTAATTTATTAAAGTATAATTAATATGCAAATCGTGTGCCATGAGTTTATTTTATTGCATAATTGAGCAAGTTTGGGATTTTTGCGGTGTATGTTTATTACATGATTTATTACGAATAATGATGAGATTTATTTACAAATTTTATATTGGGAAAAAATGATGAGATTATTATACTATTTTTATTGCATAAATTACAATTATATGTTTTAAGAACCCTAATGGCTCGAATGTGGTGGATGCTCGGTACCGTAGCTACAGATGAGTATGAGTGTAGCCACACTGTTGTGGAAGTGTTGGCAGTGGATAGTAGATTTGTCCTGAGTGCACACCGGCTTCCAAACCAGAATGTGATAGGAAAATCGCACTTATAGACATGTTATAGTTTGATTTAGTTTGGTTGGCCAACCAAACAAAGTCTAGTTTTCGGACCGCACAATCCAGTCATGGGGGTAAACATGACATGTATAGGCCAAAAGGAGTTTTTTTATACATATTTACATATTTATGTGATGAGGGCCATTTATTGGGCCTAAATGATGATTTGGATGAAAACGTATGCATATATTTATATATATATATATACATAACCATATTTGAAGGACCTACATGATTTTCAATAAAGAAAAGTATACGCATATATGTAAAAAGAGCCCTAGGTAGTAGGGCTAAATGATGATGTGAAAGAAAGGTATAATGGGAAGTATATATATTTACATGCATACGTCTATTTACATAAAAATGATTTACTATTATTCAAATGCAATTTTTAATAGCTAAATTGTTAAATGAGTTATTTTTACACTAGAAAGCTCATCTCAACAACACACTGATAATAATATAGTCTATACTTACTGAGCGTCGTCTCACCCCAATCATTATTCCATATTACAGATAGGATTGAAGAGCATGCCAAAAATCAGAGTAGCGCAGCGAAAGCGTGGGTGAGATTAGAAAGAGTTGTTTAGATTAAATATTAAATTCGTTATATTTTAATGTTTGGAAATTTTTAAGGATGTATTAAATTTGATATTGGAGATACTGTTGTCTAAAGGTTTTTAGTACTCCGGTATAAATATATTTGAGGTCTTCCACTGTAAAATTATTTATAAGTTTGGGTTATCGCATGGTCGGCTGAGCCAAAGGCGATTTTCGAACCTTCGTAGGTTTGGTCGGTTGAAGCTTAAATCAGTTTATTTTGGCTGGTCAGCTGAGCTTGTAAAAATGGCTGAGTATAATGGTCGATTGACTGAGGGAGTCATGTTCATTTTGGGTTGGTCGGCCGAGGCTTTGTAAACAGGCTAGATATGAAGGGTCGGTCGATTGAGGCGTTTATAATGCTCAATGGTCAATTGACCGAGGTCCTTGAAAAACCAAGATTTCCCTAATTTTGACCTTAAAAATTTTACCCCTATATGTATGAGTATGAAATTTTAGTTAGGGGATTTTTCCTAAAAGGTTTTGGGACCTAAGGTTAGTCTATGGTCTATGTTGAGCTCATTAGTCCCATCATGCATAAATGCATTATTACAGACCAAAACTTAAATGCATTTACAAATAAAATATATATGTCTTCCTCTTCTTATTCTTTTGCTCTTCTGATTTTTCAAGGAGTACGCCAAGTGAAGTAAGCTTTTGGATTCTCGTGGCTTCCATTGTACCTCTCATTTGTGTGCATGCTGATTTTTAAACTTGCTCATACACTAAATACACACATGAGATACAAAGTGCATTGTAAGCATCAGAATAGGGATCAGACTCAAAAAGTCAACAATCTTCCCTTTTTTGATGATGACAAACACATAGGAACAAAATCAGTTTAGCTTGAAAAGGCTCCTCCAAACAATATGTATAAATTTAAAAATAAGCAGTATAGCTCAAGCACATCAAGAAAGAAGACATTTCAAATTAATGTATTTAGTTTTTGCATTTAAGCACAAATGCTCATAGCTAAAAAATTTACCTCATTTAAAATTATTTGCCTAATAAAAAAAATCTCCCCTTTAAAAAAAATATTTATAATTTTACTTATAAAATTCTCTCCCTTTTGGCATCAGAAAAATGGCTAAGCTAAAAAACCATTTGAGTATTAAAAGATTTAGATTAAAAATAGAACTCCCCCTATTTAAGTTAAAATTCTGGGCATAACACATACAAATAGTCTTATAACTGTGTTAAAGATATAGCAATTATGCATATACACACAATATAATTGGTCATTAAAAAATTTAAAAGGACATGTTAAGCATGGTTAGACTAGAATTATTCACAAACCATTTCTATTTACACGTTACATAAGACCAGCAAAAGAATGTGGTATATGATAGTTAGAAGTAGGTTTAAGTATGATTTCAATCTAACTAGTTAACATGTATTTTCATATAAGATCAATGAGCCAGTTATGAATTTTAATATATATATATATATATATATATATATATATATATATATATATATATATATGAACTAGGTTTGAGTATGATTTCAGTCTAACTAGTTAGCATGTATTTTCATATAAGATCAATGGGCTAGTTATGCAATTTAATATATATATATATATATATATATATATATATATAGATATGTGTGTGTGTGTGTGTGTGTGTAAATAAGAAGGCAAGATATAAGGAGTTTTAGTTTTAAAAATATTTCTTGCCATAAAAGAAATTTTATTTTGTAAAATATATTTCCCTTATGATATTATAACAATGTATTGGGGAATATGTTTGCTGAAAAAAAAACTTTAATACAAAGCTCAGACAAGCAATATTTTTATAATTTATCATTTAAGAGCATTCCATAAAATAACTAGAAAAATCAACCATACGGATCCTAATGATCAAATAATTCAAATGTAGGATCATATGACAAATTTTAAAACATGTGGCAAAGTATTGTATTTCAAGTCAAGATTTTCAAGAAACTCATCATATTTTAATGCTCATGCCACAATTCAACTCAATGCACATCTAAGCCTAAGGATGGGTGAGCGCAACAATATAGAAATTTAATTCTAGATGCTCCCCCTTTCGATTTGAATTTTAGCTTAGGTGCAATGAACTGCTTATACTAATAAGAGATTTATTTTATTTAGAGTACGTCGTATAAGCAATTATCAAAAGAACAAGAGTATCGATTTAACGATCTTTATCACTTGTCTCATATAGTCTCCCTATAGACTACAGATGCATCAGAGAAGAAATATAAAGACATCACTAATGCTCATAACTCTGAGAACAATCCATATCAATTCATAAAGCTTTAGGAGCAGGATATGATGTTCACGGTTCTTAAGAAGAGTCTCAATATTCAAAAAGTGAAAGTGATGCATGTAAGTATTTTATTGCTCTTTCTCTCGAGATGGAGCTCAGTTCTCCTAAATATGCAATGATTATGCAAGGATGAAGTTTGATATTCGTTTAGCTTTCACTCATCCTTTAAAAAATATTTTATCATGCATTTTATCATAATCATTTTTGCATATAGTTTATGGACTTTGATTATTTTCGGAAAAAGTCTAACAAAATTTCGACAGCATGCCGTCGGAAAATAGGACATTTCCCAAATAGATAGGCTCCAAACACTTGGTTGTTTACCGCAAATAAATCATTTTAAGCATGCAACAACCTAAATCTACTACCGACATGCAATTCACAATACTGCATCAGTCATGCAGTTGGCGTTCTAATTTAAGCATGCAATCTAGTAGTTCAATCAACAGTTCATGAAAAAAAAACCATCCATCAAAGACATTTACTTATTTAGTACATTATGGATAGTAGTCTGCAATGTTGTTCACGTAAAGACATATGAGCACAAAATATAAATATTAGAGCATTTAATTTATAGAACTATGAAGATAATGCTCCCCCTGAGTTATGCGTTCTGCTCATTTTATGCATTTTTCACTCTTTTCAAATTCTTAGCCAAGTGCTTTAGATTTTCAATGATTTAAACTTGGCCTTATATGCTTTAGCTTAGAGGACCAAAAAGTCACAATGAGTATTTCTATAAGTGTACCAAGCCAATTTTGCCTTTATCTTATGTGTTGATTTTTTGAGTCCGATCCCGTTTTGATTATGACAAACCACTCGTATCTTATGTGTGCTTTTTTAAGTGCTTGACTAGATTTACATTTCAGCACTCACATAAGGAAAAGAAAATTGAAGCCATGAAGGATTTCAAGCTGATTCATCAGGCGTATTCCATAATGAACAAGAAGAGCAAAAGAAGAAGAAGATGTTTATTTTTATTTGTAAATGCGTTTAGTATTTGAGTTTTGGTTTGTAATAATGCATGACATGCATGATGTGATTGAATGCTCAAAGGTCATAGACTGACCATAGGGACCAGACCTTTCACCTAAAACCTTTTTCAAAATTGCTTAAAACTTACTGTTGACCTTATAGGTCACACCTAGTCTTGATCATGACAAATACTCTTGGTACTGATGGGTGTACTAAGGCTTGCATGTAGGTTCACTGTGCACATGTATTCGGACTAAAAGACACACCATGATGGCATGCAGTGTTCGTGCCAAAGAATGAAGAATTTTATGTCGTATTTATATTTATCTTTCATTTTCTTCATTCTAGGATGTAATATTTATTATGGATTGTACACCCGGCACCTTGTAATAACTTGCATCATGCATGGTAGGTAGGTATGCTCATAACAGACCCTAGTTGGACCTTAGGTACCTACTTTTTGTATACAAATTCCTTAACATCACTCTTCATATCAAGGGAATCAAAATTGGCTAAAAATGAACTTAATTGAAAATGTTGAGAGGGTTTGGGCGACTAAACCCAAGCCATGTAAAACGGCTCGGGCGACCAAACAAGTCAAATATTGACTTTGTGTTCGAGCACCCGAACCTAATTTGAGCGTATCTCCTTTGGGCACCTGAACTTGTGTCAGACTACTTTTCAACTACTCGGGCGACCGAATGATCACATTCAAATTGGGCTCGGTTGACCCAATTGGTTGGTTCAGTTAACTAAACTTGGAATCGAGCACCCGAATTTACGAACAAAATGCTACTGAATTTTGTTCAGCCGACCAACCATTTCTTCAGGCACCTGAACTATTAAAAATTGATTTTCTAAGTGAGTCTATTCTGGCCCAAACTTCAGGCTGGGCACCCGAACCTCGCGGATTAAAATATTTTTTACCGATTTTTAATGGGGTAAATTGGGTTAATTTTCTTAATGGCTTTTGAAACATATTTAATTATTCCCATTGTGTCCCTATCGGCCAAAAAATCCTCCTTGCCTATAAATACCTGTTAATTTGTCATAAGTAGACAGGATTAGCATTTTGATTAAGGTCAAAATTCTCTCAACTTCCAAAACCCTATTTTAGCCTATACTACTCTCAAATACTCATACACTCCATATTTCTTTATCTTTAAAGTGTTGTGAGTATTTCTAAACTGATTATGCTTAGTTTTACAAGCTAATACTCTCATTTGATATTTTGTTTGATTGATTTTATTTTAGAGTATAGCCTTAAGTTCTTCCACCAATTTTCTTGATAAATCTTGTGTGGGAAGACTTAGAAGGTTGTGGTTCTTGCATTGTCATTGCAAGACACCTAAACCTATATTTTTGTGTGCAAAATCTTTTTGAAAAGCTAGTTTTTTAAACACTCCATTGTGCTTTGTATATTGAAATATCTTGTTGAGATTGTTTGAATCAACTTGCTTAGCATATTTGAAACCTGGATCCGATCTTGCGTTATTCACGTATTGTGTTTCAAATCTTGCTCTGATATACACTCTAGATCTGGACTAATAATCTATACTTGATTAAGTGCTTAGTACACATTAGAGCACTGAGCATATTTACATATCATTCGTGCTTGCAATATTGATTGAGTTGTACTGGCACACATATCTGTTTTTGTAGAAGCGTATTTTCGTGTACAAATTTTATACACATTGGTTGTATTCCAGGCATGAGCCTAAAGAGGGAGACTAACCTTGTTGAATAGTCCTGGACCGGCTTAGACCTGGTTTGGAAAGTTAGGTGCGCCATCTTGGTAAGACATGTTGGTTGAGGTCAGCCCCTTTAATTAACCTGGTTGTAATTGGTGCCGCTCCACCCGTTAAGTGAGCATTAGTGGAATCCTTGTGCTGGTGTAGCTAAGGCGGGGACATAGGCAGTTTAGCCAAACCTCGATAACATATTGCATGTATTGTTTACTTTTTCATACCTTACTTTTCTGCACATGTATGCTTTATTTCTAAATTGTATATATTGACCCTAGGCTGTGTTATACTGTTGTCAAAACTAGTAGACCTAGATGATAAATTTTAAATTCCCCAATTCACCCCCCTCTTGGGGTTGCACCAAAACTAACAATTGGTATCAGAGCCTCGTAACTTAGACTTAAATGTCATTTAGTAAAAGATCATGATGACTCGTGTTAGTGCATCCCCTTCGTGTGAGGAAAGATTGGTCGCACACCCACCAGTATTCTGTGGTGATAAATATGCTGTATGGAAATTCAGAATGACTGTGTATGTGAAAGCTTTAAATTGGAAATTTTGGAATGTCATTGATCAGGGTGATAGTGTGCCTGTTAAATCCATTGGTTGTACTATTGTTCCTAAATTTGAGTATGAATTGAATGATCATGATAGGAACTTAGTGTAGGTGAATTTTGATGCTATGAATACCTCATTGCATGCTTTAGATTCTAGTGTTTTATGTGAGGTTATGACGTGTAGTAATTCTAAGTAGATATGGGATGAACTTGAGAGGTGATATGGTGCATCCACGCAAAATAAAGTCATCTCTCCATGCGAATCAAGCTCTACTGATCTTGAGGGAGATAACCTGTGTTTTATTGCTTTAACTAATGATGATGTTATCTCTATTCCTTCTACTTTAGTAGACAAATTTGAAAATGATTCATATGCTAAATTGAAAGATATGTCTGATTGTGAATCATATGACATCACTGATGATGAAAGTATGCCAACTTATGATGAATTGCAACGTGAATTTGTTAGGACTCATAAGTTACTTGTTAAATCGAATAAGAAATATTTTATGCTGAAAAACAAGTATGATGCATGCATTAAAGAATGTGACTCAAAAGTTATCGCTGAAAGAGAAAATAATTTGAAAATTAAAAGACTGGAAAGCAGGAATGAATCATTAGAAAAGGATATGACTATTTTGAAATCTCAAGTTTCTAATGATAATAAAAAGGACCACTTGATTGCTGAACTTGAACAGAAGGCAAATAATTTGACTAGAGAATTCATTAAACTTCAGGATGATTGCAAAGGTCTTAAAAATTTGAAAATGAAAGAGCTTGAAAAGAAAATAGAGGACCAGTCTAGGATCATTTACACATTCACTAGAGGTAAAGACAACTTTAACAAGTTGTTAGGATCGCAGAAAATGACCTTAGATAGGAAAGGTATAGGCTACAATGGAGTAAGAAATAGGAAGAAGAAAAGTCTATACATGGGGTACTTTGTAAGAGAGTCTAAAGATTTTGCTAGCACCTCTTCAGGTCCATACACCAACACCTATTGTGCTTTGTGTAAGAAGAAGGGTCATACCAAGTTTGATTGTGCGCTTAAGATAAAGGGAGTTAAAATGAGACAAATTTAGAGAGTCAAATCCGATCCCATTTCTTCTTGACTTGTAGGTGTTCTCTTGTATCCATAGAACTAGTTAGGAGTCCTTATAAAGCCCCAAGTCTTGTTGATAAATTGTAGGGGTCTTGGCTTGGGAAAAATGGTCAAAACAAAAGAAGTTGACCAAGCTTGGGCGACCGAACTTGGAAGTTTGACCAGGGCGTTGACCATTCTTCGGACGGCTAAACCTCTATGTTCAAAATCATTCGAGCTGCTGAATTAGGTTTGGGTAACCGAATTTACTTTCGGGTAACCGAATGTGGACTTCGGGCGATTGACCAATGCAGTTCATTTTAAGTTCAGACGGTCGATCCTCGGTTTTGCAAAATGGCGCCTAAAATTCAGCTGACCGAACCATTGCTCGGTCAACCGAATAGACTCAGTGGAGCTGTGCAATTATAGTTGTTCGGGTGACCGAACCTCTTCTCAGGTGGCTGAACTGCACTGATATATATGGAAATCCACAAAAAATAACTCATTTTACATCCACCCTTGAGAGTTGCTCTGTATTTTTCAAAATTTTTATCTCATCATGGCGAGGGGCCATGACATGCTGCGGCAAGCATTCCACTTGAGCAGTGGTTCCCTACACCCGACAGATGAATTAAATATGATAGGGTTTTTTGTCTTAAAGATCCTATCCTAGGAAAAATCCTAGACGTAGAGTTTATGTAAACCCATTTCAATAACATTTTGGACATGTTTCGGTACTAGGGGTGGTACGAGTTCATCACCTTCCAGCCTTAGGGGATGTATCCTCTGCTCATCCGGCTATTCTACACCAATCTTGCACAGGATGGCCAGGGTTATTACTCTAGGGTACTCGAGACTGACCTCCACTTTAATGACACTTATCTGGCTGAGACGTTTCAAATCTAGCGTGGCGACTTTATCTGTCCTGATTCATTCTCCACCTAGATAAGTGAGCAAGATTTCATAGTGAGCACCTTCGTTAATCTTGTTATGAAGAATCCTGTAGCTAACCTGGCACACACACCCAACTACAGATCACTGAATTTGGAAGCAAAGGTGGTACACCACCTGATTTCATTTAATATACTGCCAAAGTTAGGATCTAGGGATCACGTATTTTATTTAGACTGCTTTGTGATGTGGTGCCTTTTCACAAGAAAGAAGTTAGATCTCCCCAGGCTGATCCTACGATGGATCTTTCTTAAGACCGTTGGAAAGAGGATCATACTGCCCTACGGTGGTATCTTGTCTAGACTATTTGTTAGGGAGAGGGTTACTAGCACTACATTTGCTACCATCAAGAAAGTTAGGCCCTTTAACATCTTTAACTCCACCACTCTGAAATTAATGGGATATGAGCTCACTAGCAACATGTGGTTGCCCACCGCTTCTGAGAGAGGCCCAGGAGCTCAGGAGATTGCGCAGGAGCTGCCCCACGCCATCCAATGCCGAGATCACGGAGGCCATCACCGACCTCTCTGCATCATTTCAAGCGTTCAGGACCTCCATAACTGAGCAGACATCCTCCTCTCATGCTAGAATTGACTCTCTTTATAGTGAGTTCTTCGAGTTCCAGTCAGATGTGCGGGCTAACTTTCATATTCTCAGTGAACGGTTGAAAGAGATGAATGACGAGGATATTGGGGAGGATGAGACGAGTGGTGAGGAGGATGATGATCACGATGACGGGGAGACCAAGTGGTGCACCGTGAGGATCAGTTACTTCATATCCCAACTTTTATCTTATCTATTTTATGCTTTATTTGCATACACTTTCATCTAGTTTGTAATAACTTTAAAACAACTTTTGTTTCTTTTTGTTTTACCGAACACGCTCACCGCACACACACGCAAATACTATCTTCTGGTGATGTTTTTGCTTATATTCATAAATATCTGATGGTATTTAGGCTTGTATGATTTTTGTGCTTACATGACTATACTACTAAAAACATGGTTGTGTTGAAAGCCTCCTGCATGGCGGATGCAGTGATTGAGAATTGTCTGCCGGTAGATTTATGTTCTCGCATGCCTTAAACTCTTGAGATACTGCTTGTTTGAGGATCATTTTTGTGAAGGTTAATTTTGGGAAATGTCCCGTTTACAGCAGGCATGCTGCTAAATTTTCTGTAGACATTTGCCCAAAAAGGTTGAAATTGAAAATTGTATGTAGATAGGATATTTAATCTAGAATTTTTAATACTGACGCTTAGCTCATTTACTTTAAAATTTTGAATTCTCTGGAGCGGGTTGTGCGTACATATTTAAAATATTTGAAATTGGCAGGTTCTTATAGATAGATCACATTTTCAAACAAAATACTGCCAAATTTTTTTTCAAAATTATTGAACAAAACTCTATATCGTTTCCAAGTGCTAAACTTCTTGAAACTTGAGTTATGTTTTTAAAATAATTTTTTAAATTATGCTCAAGTTGATGTATAAAGAAAGTGCATATTCTTAGGGGGGGTCACTTAACCTTAAAATCATTAGACTTTGAAAAATAAATATGTATTTTGCTTTCATTTTTATATCCTTTAGAAAATACATTAACAATGTGGTATCAATGTGCACATTTTAGTAAATCTTTGCTTGATATCATGTTCATTTCAAAACAACATTATTTTTTATATATAACTAGTGGTATTTTAACAGCTAGTATCTTCTCTACCACGTAGTTATAACAATTGGTATCAAACCCACATGTTTTCACTATCTTATATCTTATGGGAATACATGTTTGTTTTGGCAACCAAAGATGATTATGATAAAATTAACATTAAAATATTTTTGAAAGGATGAGTGAAAGCCAAATGAAAAATCAATATTCATCCTTGCATAATCATCATTTGGGGGAGTATAAAACATTAAGATTGTTAATGTGTTGCATGTTACTTTTACTTCTTTGATGCACATTCTGTTTGAGTTAATTGATTGAAATATGCTATATATTGTTTATTGTAACTTCAAACTGGTCACTTGGGTACAAGGTTATCGTGGGAATGTTTCATTTTCAAATGGAATGCTATCGAACTTTTTTTAATTCCTCCCAGTGTACCTTCTGTATCTAAATAACATCTTTTGCCTTCACGTTATATTACTTAACCCTTTTTGTTGTTGCCAAAAGAGGGAGAAGAGGAAAAAGTGGATAAAACAATGCTTAATCTATAATTACCCAGTGCTTTAATTATCTTTATGCACAAAGTCAAGGGGAGCCTTTATTGCCTTTCTTGGCTATACCCACTTTTGCATAAAATATTTGTCATCATCAAAAAGGGGGAGATTGTTGACCTGATAGGTCCCACCCAGTTTTGATCATGACAAATACTCTTAGAACTGATGGCTATACTAAGACTTGCATGCAGGTTCACTGTGCACATGTATTCGAACTAAAAGACACACCATGATGGTGTGTGGTGTTCGTGCCAAAGAATGAAGAATTTTATGTTGTATTTGTATTTATCTTTCATTTTCTTCATTCTGGGATGTAATATTTATTATGGATTGTACACGCTGCAGCTTGTAATCACTTGCATTATGCATGGTAGGTGGGTATGCTCATAACAGACCCTAGTTGGACCTTAGGTACCTACTTTTAGTACACAAGTTCCCTAACATCACTCTTTATATCAAGGGAATCAAAATTGGCTAAAAATAAACTTAATTGAAAATGTTGAGAGGGTTCGGTCACCGTGTAAAATAGCTTGGACGACCGAACATGTCAAAATGTTGACTTTGTGTTCGGGCACTCAAACCTAATTTGAGCGTATCTCCCTTGGGCACTTGAACCTATGTCAGAGCACTTTTCAACTACTTGGACGATCGAATGATCACGTTCAAATTGGGCTCAGGCAACCGAATTGGTTGGTTCGGTTGACCGAACTTGGAACCGGGCACCCAAATTTACGAGCAAAATGCTACTAACTTTTGTTTAGCTGACCGACCATTTCTTCGGGCACCTGAACTATTAAAAATCGATTTTCTGAGTGACTCTATTAGGGCACCCAAACCTCAGGCCAGGCACGTGAACCTCGCGAGTTAAAATATTTTTTACTGATTTTTAATGGGGTAAACTAGGTTAATTTTCTTAATGACTTTTGAAACAAATTTAATTATTCCCATTGTGTCCCCAACGGTCAAAAAATCATCTTTGCCTATAAATACCTGTTCATTTGTCATAATTAGAAAGGATTAGAATTTTGATTAAGGCCAAAATTCTCTCAACTTCCAAAACCCTATTTTAGCCTATACTACTCCCAAACACCTATACACTCCATATTTCTTGATCTTTCAAGTGTTGTGAGTATTTCTAAATTGATTGTGCTTAGTCTTACTAGCTAATACTCTCATTTGGTATATTATTTGATTGATTTTATTTGAGAGATAGCCTTAAGTTCTTCCACCGATTTTTCTTGATAAATCTTGTGTGGTTCTTGCATTTTCATTGCAAGACACCTAAACCTATATTTTTGTGTGCAAAATCCTTTTCAAAAGCTAGTTTTTCAAACACTCCACTGTGCTTTGTACATTGTAATATCTTGTTGAGATTATTTGAATCAACTTGCTTAGCATATTTGAAACCCTGATTTGATCTTGCATTATTCACGTATCGTGATTCAAATCTTGCTTTGATATAGACTCTAGATCTAGATTGATAATTTATACTTGATTGAGTGTTTAGCACACATTAGAGCACTGAGCATATTTACATATCATTCGTGCTTGCAATATTTGTTGAGCTGTATTGGTGCACATATTTGCTTGTGTAGAAGCGTATTTCCGCGTACAAATTTTATACACATTGGTTGTATTCCAAGCACGGGCCTGAAGAGGGAGACTAGCCCTATTGCATAGTCCCGGACTGACTTAGATCCAGTTAGGAAAGTTAGGTGTGCCATCTTAGTAAGGTGTGTTGGTTGAGGTCAGCCCCTTTAATTGACCTGATTGTAATTGATGTCATTCCACTTGTTAAGTGAAGTTTAGTGGAATCCTTGTGCAAGTGTAGCCAAGGCGGGGATGTAGGCAGTTTGGCCGAACCTCAATAACATATCACGTGTATTATTTACTTTTTCACACCTTACTTTTCTACACGTGTATGCTTTATTTCTAAATTGCATAGATTGACCCTAGGCTGTGTTATACTATTGTTAAAGCCAGTAGACTTAGGCGATAAATTTTAAATTCCCAATTCACCCCCCTCTTGGGGTTACACCAAAACTAACACTTACAAAAGGTTTTGGAATAAAAAATAGGGCCAAAATCAAATTTACAAAGACTTCAGTCAACTTTCGGTCAATTGACGTTGGATTTTTTGGGTCAAATTAAGGGCAAAATAGTATCTTTTTAATGCCCTCGTTTGACTAACCTTGCATGTTCAAATTGCCTTGGCTGACTGAACATACTTGGTCGACCGTCCCTTTAGGCTCTATGTGGCTCAGTCGCTTGAACCCAAGTTGGCCTATTTATTTAAGACTCGGCAAACTGGCCATTCATATTTTAATTTGCCTCAGCCAACTGAACTTGGCCTCTTGGAAAACCGGCCTTCACCCATGGTCGACCGAACCTACGAAGGTTTGGGAAATCGCCATGGTTAGCCAACCGGCCATCTTCCACGGCCAACCGGACCTGAAATTCAATTCAAAAATTCTGTGTTTGTTTGGCCGACCAACCCTATCCCTCGGTCGACCGAACCTCTCGGGTTCGTTATTTTTAACTGTGCTAATGAGGGGTTAATTTTAATTAAACTTTTCCCAAAATCCCCTCTGTGTCCTCAACAGTCTAAATTTTTTGGGATTCTATATATACCCCTTCATTTGTCTAGATTAGCATGGATTAGCAACTTGATTAGTAAAGTTATTAGCAATTTTTCTCTGTAATATTTTTTGTGCTAAAATCTTTTATACTCCCACATTCTTGCAAGCATATTGTTCAAAAACTCTTTCTCATACTTTATTGATTGCATATTTTAGAAAGAGTGCAATTGTATTCTTCTCATTTGCAAAGTTATTGCAACTTGAGGGTTGATTGAATACTCAATCTTGTGGGCATTTATACATTCGTTTTATAGCTTATTAGTCTCTTTCATACTTGCATGGTTTAATCTTGATTTTTTGAGAGTAAGCTAAAGGTTCTTTTCTAATTATATTTCATTGATAAATATTGTATCGGGAAGAGCTCATCTTTGCTTCTGATTCTTAGCATCTTTATTGCAAGAATCAAAAGCTTGCATATTATTTTTTATAAATGTTTTCGCAACCTTAAACCCTAATATCTATTGTGCTTGATACTTGAAAAATATTTTCGAGATATTTCCTTACGGTTTTTGAAGTTCCTTTGATTATTTATTTATTCAACATACTATCTTAAATCAAAGGTCTCACTCTCACATAGTCATATACACATCTTTGAGAGTTAACATATAACTAGACAAAGTCTCATTTAAGCATAAATCTACATCATCTGTGAGTGCATTGTGCTGTATTGTGGTACATATTTGCTTAGTGAAGAAGGACTTGTATTGTACACGTTTATTATTATCTGTTGTATTCCCGACGTGTGGTCGAAAGAGGATTGCACTAGCCTATAACGTGCACCGAATGGTTCAGATTCGATTAGGAGAACTAGGTACACCTTTCTAAGGTGTGGTTGTAAAGGTTGGGGTCAGCCCTGTAATGTGACTTGTGGTATTCCCTTGCTCAATAAGGAAAGGGTAGTGTATTCGGTGGCGCTCCATCCATAAGTGAGCAACTAATGGAATCCTTTTGCTTGTGAGCTTGAGGCGGGGATGTAGGCAGTATTGGCCGAACCCCGATATCATATTGTGTGTTGTTCTCTTCTTTGTGCACTTTACTTTCTACACTTTAAATTCAGTTCATGTATGTTTAATTATTTATTGTCTTGATTGTTTTCACATACATGCTTTGAATATTGTGGGTATTTGAATCATTTTATGAAGACCCTAGGTTGCGATTTATTACCTGTCGATTTGAGCTTAACCTAGGAAAATTTTTAAATTTCCAATTCACCCCCTTTTTGGAATACACCAATTCCAAGAATTGGTATCAGAGTCTTATTGCACTAGACTTAAATGTTTTTGCAAAAGAATGCAATGACTCAATTTGATGTATCCCCATTCGGTGAGGGACAATCACTTACTAGTCCTCCATTAGTTTGTGGGGTAAACTACACCCACTGGAAAATTTGAATGAGCGTTTTTATAAAATCTATAGACTGGAGGGCCTGACAAGTGATTGGTAAAGGAATTTGTATGCCAATGAGTGAAAATGATATTAATCTAATGCATGCAAATTCATATGCCATGGACATGTTATATTGTGCTTTAGAGTCTAAAATTTTTCAAGAGATCATGGCTTGCAAAAGTGCATAGGAAATTTGGGATGAGCTTGAAAAGAAATATGGAGAGTCCCAAGAGGAGACCACCCCTCTGAACGCTCTAAGCTCAAATGACCAAGAGGAGGTAAATCATGAGCTTGTAATCAATAATGAGTTATATAATACTATCTCATTTGATGATTCCTATGATAAATGCAATGATATATCTTGTGTTGAATCATCTGATAGCTCATGTAATATTTCTATCAATAATGCCTACATTGATTCATGTGACAATTATAGTGATAAATCTTGTAATGAATCATGCTATGAATTTTTTGATGAAAGCATGCACTCGAACAGAGAACTAGAATGTACTCTATTTAAAATGTTGAAACTTCTAGTCAGGACGTCTAAGCATAAAACCTTATTGAAAAATGAAAGAAAAAGGTTGGAAAAACAATTAAAAGATCTAAAAGTAAACCATGCCATCCTAGAGAAGAAAAAGATAGAGAGAGTTTTGAAAATTACCTACATAGAGGATGAAGTGAATGATCATTCCAAAATATCATCCAAAGCCAAAAGTGAAAAGAGCAATCATAACAAACCCTTAGGAGTTAAAAAGGGTTCAAATTCACCTTCTAAATCCCATACCAGTTCTCATGCCTTATCAATTAAAAACAGATCAAATAAGCATAATCTTTCACATATATTAAAAACTTGCTTATTTTTTAAAATAAAATGGCACATTCGATATAATTTCCCACATAAAAGCGCCAGAGGCATAGATAAGGAAATGAAGTGGGTGATCATGAATGCTATTCCCTTGGGACTTAAGGAAAAATGGATTCCAATAGGAATTAGATAGTTATTCCAAATCCCTCCTTAGTTCTTAGGTTTAGGGATTGTGATGACTAATCGCCTGGGGAGTGGTATGTGCTTAAAATGTAAAAACTTAGTAAGTGCATCTACTATACAAATTTTTACATACTAAGAATCTTAAATAATTAAGCCAATATTAGTATTCAAGTAATATATCCAACCTGAACTTAATACGTATATATATTATAATGACTGGATAAAATGTGAAAATTGGCTAAAGCGTGATCTAGAAAATCCACTTCTAAATGGATAAGGCAACTGTGCCTGGCAAGTGATTCTATTGCTTAACTCACGCTTAAATATAAAAACCTTAAGTTAAGCATACTTAGTCCATCACACAAAATTGAATTTTTGGAAATCAATTATACTACATATCCTTTTCTCCTAAACTCATTTGTGAATATAAAATCTTTGATCAAAACGATTAGTCATCACTCTAGCCATAAGCACCGATTTTCATAAAATTCTTATCCTTTAAAGTGCTTATTCAAAAGACACCCTTCCTGAATCAAATTAGGAGCATCCTTTAAGGGATTCAAGTTTTGTTGTCATATCAAATCATTCGCTTTGTGCTTGAATTGTAAAAATCTCTAATTTTGGTTCTTTTCTTTCATAGGAAATCTAATCATACCATGATCTCATCAGGTAAAGATTTTGCCTATTCCTTGGGTTGTATCCTTATTCTAAATCGTGATTATGTCATAAGGATACTTTCCAATCACCAAAGAGCGGTGTTCGAAAATTCATATTCTCCTAGTTGCTCTTTGTCTAAATGGTTTGGACATATTCACTATCATAAATATATTTTAATACTGTCCACATGTACTCACTTCTGAATACTCTTCTGAACATGATTTAAATTTAATCCTTAAGAGTATTCACTTTTCCTACAAGCTCTCAAACTTCAATCAAATCTTTTAGAGCTTCAAATGATGTTGAATGGCTAAAATGGTTGCACTAGGTTTTAAATCTAGATTATGGAATGAAATTTCAAAAAGACCTATGCACATGTAATTAAAGTTAAAGCCATCCAACCTTTAGCCTCTCACGAGTTAAGATTCACATGAAAAGAGGCTATATAGGCTTTATTCATTGAAGGAAAATTGATTGTGACTTTTTGGTCCGTTAAAGCCTATGCATCTAGAGCCAAGTTTTAATCATTGAAAATCTAAAGCACTTGGTTAAAGAATTTGAAAAATAGGAAAAGACAGAATATGGTGGATAAGAGCATAACTCAAGGGGAGCATTCATCTTTCATGAACATATAAATTAAAATGCTCTCTTGATCTTACATCATATTTTATGCCCATATGACTTTAAGAAAAACAACATAGGACCAAACTCATAACTATCCATTGTTATTTACTATTCATATTTGATAGATGGTTTATTTCCATGAACTATTATTTGAGCTATCAAAATGCATGCTTGTATGGAATGATAACTACATGACTGAAGCGGTATATTGTGTATTGCATGCTTGTAGTGGATATAGGTTCTTGTGTGCCTTGAACTGAATTATAAATTACTTGTTTGAACCTATCAAGTACAGGTTTTATGGGAAAATGTCCAATTTACAGACAGCATGCTGCCGAAATTTCGTAAAATTTTCCAAAAAAAAAACCTTGTACAGAGATGATTATGATAAAATAAATGTTAAAATATTTTTGAAAGGATGAGTCAAAACTAGATATATATTAAATTCCATTTTTACATAATCATAGAACATTTAAGGGAGCTAAGTTCCATCTGTAAAAACCCCAAAAAAGAGATATAAAAGATTAGTGGATTGATTTCAAAATAAAAAATAAAAAAATTATTATTATTATTAATTAATTAATTAATTAATTAATCAGATTTTAAAAGAAAAAGAAAAAAAATAATTAATTAAAATTTATTTTTATTTTATTAATATTAATTAAATATATTATTATTATTATTATTATTATTATTATTATTATATTTATCCTCCTGAAGCTTCAGCAAGCTTCAGGAGATTAAAAAGTTATTCTTCTTCTTCTTCTTCTTCTTCTTCTTCTTCTTCTTCTTTACTTTTCTTTTCTTTTCTTTATTTGCTGCAACACAGCTTTCTCTCTCTCCTCACGTTCTCTCTCCCTCTCTCCTTGATTTCGTGACGGATTTTCACCCGATCGAAAATTCGAAAATACCACTGGACTCCATTCGCCGCTGCCGTCATTTCTACCGAAGCGGATCGGTGGTAGGAGTGACGTAAGCGTATTCCCTGGGATAAGCAATTTTTCCCTTTTTCTTTAATTTCTTGCAAAATATAAGCCCAATTGACGAACGGACACCACCACGAGAATCTAGGGATGATTCTCTACAAGTCTAATGGGATGGAATTCTCATGGGGGTGTCGGGCCAAAACCCCAAATTTGGGGTGCAGCGATTATTAAAGGTTTTATTTTTAATTAATTAACATTAATTTACAAATGCTAAAATATTAAGTATCTGGGATTGAAGTAGGATTTCTGAAATTTAGGGACCGGGTGAGCGCCGCGGGTGTAATTTTGGGACCTGCAAGCAAAGCTTGGAAAATTAAGTAGGAATGTTAAATAATAGTTTAAATATTAATTTGAGGTATATGGAGCCTAGGGAAGGCTAGATGAGTATTATTTTGGAGAAATAGATTAATTAATCTGGGGAAAATGTAAATTTTAGGAGTTGACTTTCGGGCGCTAAGGGCGTAGGATTTGGGTCCTAAGGGATTTCTCAATAGCCAGGTAAGGGAATAAACTAAAGCAGTAATTTTCCATGCAAATTATTATTGATTATGAGTAAATTTATTTTTAGAAAAACATATGTTATATTGTGTATTACGAATGAAATGTACGATTGAGAAAATACTGTTATGATGATTAAAATATATATATGTATGAGATGCCGGAAAATCACAATTTTTTTAGAATATGAAGTATGACTTTTAACAGCATATGTGTGACATGAATATTATTTAATGTGAAATGTATTATTATGTGAAAGATTTTACGAACAAAGCATGATTTCAAGTATTATGAAAATATGAGTTATGTTGTGATGGTTTTGACGATTATGTGATAAATAATGTATTTTCAGAATATATATACCTGAAACAATTTTGGCACGAGACCATATATTTATGTTATTGGCACGAGGCCGTATTTATGTTATTGGCGCGAGGCCATGTATTTATGTTTTCGGCACGAGACCGTAATTACTATATTTTTGGTACGAGGCCGTAATGATGTTATATATATGATCATGTATTATATGTTATCACCACCAGGATGTTAGTTTAGTTCAGTTCAGGGGCTCGGTACCGTAGCTATATGTGTAGATCAGATATCTACGTCAGATTAGTGCTAACCATCCCACGAGGGGATGGGAGATGGATAGTCAATGTGGCTTTCAGTAGAGTGTGGACGTCCACCTGGCAGTCCGGACCAAGGTGTGGCGGGCTCATCGTACTTACACACATATTTGTTTCGGTAATGGTCGGCCAGCCATTGTCGGGTCCCGCCTTCGGGCTGCACAACCCGTCATGGGGGGTAATACATGACACCAGCTAGCTATTCATCCTGGGTTTGTTTTCAGTATTACAGTTATAACAGATGATTTTATGTATGTTATGATTTATTAACAGATGTGAAAATATATGTTTACCCAGTACGATATGATGATGTTTATAGAATTATGAAATGTACTGTATACGTATAAATGCATTAAATATTCATGTTGTCACACAGCTGTATTTAGTTTATTTTCCCTTACTGAGAAGTGTCTCACCCCCGAACATTAAATGATTTTCAGGAAATCTAGTGAGACCGGCGGGCTAGAGCCGCCATTGAGTGATTAGAGCTTCCCTACTAGAAGGGTAAGCATTGAACTAGGATCGGGAGTTTTTGTTATTTAATCCTAGTGTTATTTTGACTTTTGGAGGTTGTATATCATAACAGTATTTTGATGTTATAGAAAGCTCTGGTATTATGTTTTATGATTGGATGTTTGATATTTTATGTTTACTACTGTTAGGTTTTCCGCTGTGTTTGACAGGTGTCCCCGCTACCCACAGGTTCAGGTTAACCATTTTATTTATTATGTGATAATTTATGTTAAGAAATTGAGGGACATTACACCATCCCTAGAAAAAGAGCATAAAAGACTCAAATGCATTACTTTGCTTTTTGTATATTGAGGCTTTTTTAAGGACCCCGAGGATTGTTCTCTAGGTTATAAGCACTATTGCAATGCCTTAATATCTATTTCTGAAGCATTTATTGCCTATAGGGATGACTATACTGATCGGGATAAATATAGTTGATAAATATTCAGTATAGTTGGGTAGAGAGTTTTAGAACGATCACTTATACTAGTTCACACCCAAAATGAAATTAATTCTTGATCAGTATAAGCAGCTCATCTCATCAAAGTTAGGATTCAAATCGAAAGGGGGAGCATCTAAACTTAAAATCTCCATCTTGTTATGCTCACCAATATCTTTAGCTTTGATATGTGTTTTATTTCAGTGTGGCATATGCCTTCTAGTGATGATTTTATTGAAAATCCTTAAATAAAATTATATTATTTTGCCACAAGTCCTTTGTATTTGCCATATGATCAGGATTTTAAATTGTTGTACTCTTAGGATCTATATGGTTGTATATTTTTTTGGTCATATTGTGTCATGTGCTTAAATGATTACCAGAAGAATTGTGCTTGCGTGCTCTTTAAAGTTTCTTTTTCACCATGAACACCCCAAGTCTTTTCTGATAATATCAAAAGGGGGAGTTTTTTTAATTTTTTATGGCAAGATATATTTTCAAAGCTAAAATTCTCTATGTCTTGCCTTCTTGTTTATTTATTTGTCTGTGTTTGAATTGCGTAATTGGTTCGGTGATTGTACATGAAAATGCATACGAACTAGTTAGACTGAATTCATGTTGAAACCTACTCTTTGCTATCATATGTTGCATATTTTTGAACTCCTTTCTTTTGCGGGTCTTATGTATTACTTAAACTGCAATGGTTTGAGGATTACTTTAGTTTGATTATGCTTGTCATGACACTTTAAATTTAAATGACCAGTTATGAAATGATACCCCCCCCCCCCGATTTTTTTTTTTTTTTGAACTACTTTGATACCTCCAGCTATGAAACTCGAGCCTCGGAAGACACCAGGATAAATCTGAATATAAAATCATACCTATGAAATAGAAACGTAATCCATACATCCATACACATCATACAATACCAGGAATCTATATTTCTAAACCATAACTATATAATACATCTCTCTCCAGAAATATCTATCCCAAAACACAAAACCTTGCACAAACTTACCCTCTAATCCAAGGTAATCAAATAAAATCTCTATTCGCGAGCCTAATCTGCTCGCCCAGCTGGCTCACCTAAAAAATATTAAAGTCATGGGGTGAATCGACGCGCAGTAAGGGAAAATATGCTATTACTAGTGTGTGCAACCAAGTCGTAAAACTATAATAATAGTATGTAAAACTGCATGATCTGGTAAATCTGTAAAAACACATATATCATATGTATAGTAGCTTAAAATATATGTATCATTTGAACTTTCTATCATTCTTACTGCTAATAGCATACAATATACAACAAAGCTATAAAACTGTATACATATAAATAACTGTGCTTTATCCCTAGAACTCTATATGTCATGATTTGACCCCTCATGAAAGGGTTGTGCGGCCTGTAAGCGGGATTTAATCTGGTCGGCCCTTCAGATAAGTCAATATACTCTACACTACCTCAATCTAGCCAAATTGCATACTTTCCTAGGCACAAGACTAACTGCTACCTCGTCAAACCGACCCCCTCAACCCAGCGAACTGGGGGGCTGCATACTCTCTGAGCACGGTTGACGGTACCCACACACTATCTGAGATATGTGGTTGCACTCTATTCTGTATATAGCAACGATACTGTGCTCTGTATTCTTTATCTATATCTGTCTATAATCATTTCTCAAGGATCTAATACTACAAATATACATATATACTCTTTTACTGTTTTCATCATGTTTCCAAAATTACCATAACGCTATCTTTTTGTACTGTAAATTTTGTAATCTCTATATGCTGTATCTGTAGCATCTTGATGCTATCTCTGTATATTTTTCTATAAAATATATATCTATATACTCTGTCTGTATACTCTGAATGTTATGGTAATAGGAAACATGGTATATTGCAAATGCTATATATGCTGATCTGAGTAAAACTATACTATACTATTCTAGATAAACATCTACAATATACTGATCTGTATAAAACTATAATATACTGTTATGAGTAAACATCTACATACATATATATATATATGTATGTATATATATCTGTTTTGTGAAACTATTTGAATAAAAGCTGTATATGTACATATATATGTCTATATAATCTCTGTGAATATCTGATTGTATCTGTATGTTCTCTATAACTTCATATACTGGAAAAACTGTATAAAGTTCTACATCAAATATTATCTACTCAGGCCACACATACTTTAAGAACACATATTCTGAAAAACTACATAATAACTGGTATACATACATGTTGGTAAAATTTCTATTAACATATTCAAATTTCCTAGCATTGCATATTTCCCTTACTTAATTCCTGAAAGCCCTCACTGAACTCTGGCCCTACACCCGCAGGGTTCTCCACTCAACACCCTTAAAATGACATCCCCCAGAACAAAACATCAGTATTTTTCTACATACAACATTTCCTATAACTATAGGTAAAGCAGATTCTAAATAAAACACCTTACCCTGATATTGGGATGAATTTCGAACCAACTTCCCCAACGTCAGCTTCGGCAGACTTGCAAAGAACTTTTCCAGGAGCGTCGTGGTAGCCTCAGATCTTCAATCCAACGAGAAACGGAGCCAAGAGCGAAGAGATAAGGAGTGAGGTGCGTTTTAGAGAGAGAAAGGGAGAGTTTGCACTGAAAATTCGTCCAAAAATCTGGTTTTCACTTTTTATAGAGCCGGATTCATCGATGAGTCCTTAAGGAATTTCGTTGATGAACTTCCTCCCTCGTCGATGAATTTTAGACTGCCCAAGAACCCCTTTCGGTGCTTTCTCGTCGACGAAACCTGTCCTCGTCGACGAGCTCCTCTTATATCCTCGTCAACGAGGACCCTTCTAATTTTTCTGAGTTATTACATCCAAAGTGCAATGTCATCGATGAACGCGAAGCTTTCATCAACGAAGCTTACTACCCTCTTCTGTTTCCGTTTTCATTTCCCTCTCTCTTTATTATGTAAGTACCATTATTCTTCGGGTCACTACATTCTCCCCTCCTTATAAAATTTCATCCTCGAAATTTACTATTCATATAACTCATCATTCTTTAAAGGAAAAATAGTCTATTTATTTTATTACCTGTGTTGGCTTTTTGAGTCCAATCTTCGTTTTGATGTTGACAAACACAAGTGATTCTTATGTGTACTTTTAAGTGCGTGGACAGGTATAATTCAGGTTACACATAAGATTAAGAAGACATGGAAGCCTGAATGAATGTAATGCTCACATCTGGCGTATTCCATGGAGTCGAAAGAGCAAAAATACGAAGACACTTGTTTTTAATTTGTAATTGCATTTAATTTTACATCTCTGGTCTGTAATAATGCATGCA
This sequence comes from Malania oleifera, assembly GCF_029873635.1. Lineage (NCBI taxonomy): Eukaryota > Viridiplantae > Streptophyta > Magnoliopsida > Santalales > Ximeniaceae > Malania > Malania oleifera. The sequence goes on along the minus strand of NC_080427.1, from coordinate 7,871,003 downwards.
TCTGCATGATGTGTTTGAATGCTTAGAACGACTGTAGATAGACCAGAGGGACCAGCATATCTCACTAAAAGCTTTTTTCTAAATAGACCAAACTCATACAAAGCTTTTGGAATAACTTTAGGGTCAAAATCGGGGTTAGAACGAAGTTTACAAAGACCGACACCGAATTTTTTTGGTGTCTTCAAAAAGGACCTAGAAATGACCTTAGGACACTTACTTATGCATACCCATACTTAGTCATTTGAAATAGGGTGATCGTTGGCTCAAACAGGACCGAAATGCACAAAATGTGCACATTCGGTCGACCGAAATCCTATGTACAAAATGCACCGATCAACCGGACTAAGTAGTTCATTTTGGCCCCGCTCGACCGAACCCAGTCCAAGTCAATAGTTTGACCATGGCCTGATCGACCGAACTTGACAGTTCATTTACACCCGATCGACCGAACTCCTTTGGAGTTAACTTTTTGACCACCTAGTCAACCAAGCCTAAAATGCACTCCAACGCTCTGGTCAACCAAGGGTCCTCGGGAGATGCCCCAACAACCTGGTCGACCGAACTTCTCTATTCAAAATGTCTCGATCGACCAAACCTCGCTGTTTTGAAAAATCGCCTCTTCCGGTTGACCGACCAGTTAGTTCATTTTCACCCTGGTCGACCAAACCGCGTTAATTTGAAAAAATCACCCTTCCTGGTCGACCGACCCTGAAGTTCAAAATTGACCCGGTCGACCGAGACATATGAACTTCGGTCAACCAAAAGTCTTATGGTCGACCAGTGCTCTCATGTTGGTCCGAATTTTGACCGCGGTTAAACTTTTTAAAACGAGGTTATTTTTAATTAAACATCATTAATCTTTTCCTAAAATGACCTCTGTGTCCCCAACGGTCATATTTATCATAAACTCTATAAATACCCCTTCATTACTCTAAATTAACAACTTTGATTAGCTCTAAATTTCTCTCTAATCATTTGTTAATCAAAGTTCCCTCAACTTACTTTTATTGCAAAAATTTCTTTGGGGCAAAATATTTTATTCAAATCTCTCCAACTCTTTTTCACTTGTTTTATCTCAAAATCACTTTCAAAGAGAATATCTTATTTTGGGCTTTATATTTATATTTACATGCATATACTCTCACTTGTTACTTACTTTTTGAAAATCAATCTTTGAGAGTATTGTTTGCATTTCTCCCAGTTATTTCTTTGATAAATATTCTTAGGAGAAAGATTATTTATTGCACAAATTCTTTTGAGCTTAAAATTTCTAGTTTCTCCAAATATTATTTACTTGCATAAATCTTTGATTGGAGAACATAATATTCATTTTTCATATACAGTCTATTTGTGCAAAAATCATTGAAAGAGCATAACCCTAGGTTCTCCCATATCATTATTGAAATATATTTTTGGAGAAAATTTTTTATTAGGGTTTAAACATAATGAAGCACCCTTACTCCCCTGAGCATTATTTCACATCATTGGAGTGTGTATTTTTATTGAGCTTATTGTGTACATCTCTGCTTGTATTTCAGAAGCATATTTTATGCACAAAACGGTTTTCATGTAACGATTCGGTTCAACCCGTTAATTGAACTAGGGAGTCTCAGCCCCGCAAGTGAGACCGGTTCGGTTCAGGCCGGAATTGAACTGGAGAGTCTCAGCCCCGTAAGTGAGACTAGTTTGGTTCAACCTAGCAATTGAGCTAGGGTTTTCCTCGCCCCGTAAGGAGAGGATGTAAAAGGCTTTTACTCCGCCCGGTTAAGTAAGCAGGTATAGTGGAATCTTTGGGGGTAAGCCCAAGGCGAGGATGTAGGCTGGTTTGGCCGAACCTCGATAACAAATCTGGTGTCGTTCTTTCTATCTTATTTAAATTCCTGCACTTTAATTTTAACATGTGTATGAATGTTTATTTAATGTCGAAACTATTCTCATGCACACATTTGATTTAAATAAGATACTGCACATGTGTATGTTTGCTTTTATTGTTAAACTCGCTTTACATACACGTATACATGTTGAATGGGATATGATACTGTGGTGAATCGATGAATTGTTTAAATTAGCGAAAAATGTTTTAAAACCCAATTCACCCCCCCTCTTGGGATCACACTAATTCCAACGACCTGCACTCACTTATGGTGGAGGAATACCGTGGTTACATTCTATGTTCTGGGAGATTACACAAATAAAATTAAAAACTACTTACTAACTAAATAGTACATGTACTTGCAAAAGAAACATTACCTAACTATTTACATTATCTACTTACTCTTAGAACAAATGCAGGTATTTCTTTTTAATTTCATCCTTGAGTTCCCATGAGGCCTCTTCTATAGCATGGTTACTCCACAAAACTTTCACTAGCCGAATTTCTTTAGTACGCAGTTCTTGTGTCTTTCTATCTAAAATTTGTACCGGCATCTCTTCATAAGTTAGTGAATCCTTGAGTTCTATTTCTGCATAGCTGATTATGTGGGATAGTTCTGGGACGTATTTCCTTAACATAGCAACATGAAACACGTCATAAATTCGAGCCAAAGCTGGTGGCAAAGTTAGACTACAGGCAACTGACCCTATTTTCTCTAATATCTCCAAAGGGTCAATATACCTAGGGCTCAACTTACCCTTCTTTCCAAATCTCATAACTCCTTTCAGAGAAGCTATCTTCAAAAATACTCGATCTCCCACATCAAACTCTAACTCTCGGCGGCGAGTGTCTGCGTAGCTTTTCTGCCGACTCTGTGCTGTATTGATTCTTTCTTTAATTAGTCGGACCTTGTCACAAACCTGTTGTACTATCTTTGGACCCAAAACTCACCTTTCGCCTACCTCATCCCAGAAGAGAGGAGAACGACATCTCCTACCATACAATGCCTCGTATGGAGCCATGCTGATACTAGCCTAGTAGCTGTTATTACAAGCAAACTCAACTAACGACATAAACTGAATCCAACTGCCTCCAAAATCAAGCACACAAGCACAAAGCATATCCTCTAGTGTCTGAATTGTCCTCTCAGTTTGACCATCTGTTTGGGGATGGAACGCAGTGCTGAATGCTAACTGTGTACCCATAGCCTCCTGAAAACTCGTTCGAAATCGTGGAGTGAACAGAGGATTTCAATCGGAGACTATGGATACCAGCACACCATGAATGCGAACTATCTCTTGAATATATATTTCTGCCAATTTGTCCATGGAATAACTGACTTTAATCGGAATGAAATGAGCGGTCTTCGTCAAACGATCAACAACCACCCAAATCGCATTCAACCCATGCTGCGCTGGTGGTAATCCCGTGACGAAATCCATCGAAACGTGATCACATTTCCACTCGGGAATAAAAAATGGCTACAACTGCCTTGCTGATCTTTGGTGCTCAACTTTAACCTATTGACATGTTAAGCACTACTGTACAAATTCAGCTATCTCTCTCTTCATTCTACTCCACCAGAAGCACTCCCGTAGATCTCGCTACATTTTAGTGCTACCTGGATGTATGGTGTATAGGGATTTGTGAGCCTCCTCCAATACAGTTCTCCTGATCTCGGTATCTGCAGCAACACAAAGCCTAGTATGGAACCGTAGGGCTCTATCATTTGATATGCTGAACTCCTCACCCTGACCAGCTCGCACCCTAGCCATTACCTCTGCCAACTATGCATCATCACTCTAGGCTGATTTAATCCTTTCGTATAACGTAGGCTGAACCACTAGAGTGGCAATGGCTACCTGAGGACTTTCCTCTATCACTTCTATGCTTAGCCTCTCCAAATCCATCAAAATTGAATGCGGAATCTCCACGGCTGCTAGTACTAGTCCTATTGATTTCCTACTCAAATCATCAGCTACCACATTCGCTTTCCTTGGGTGGAAACTAATGGTGCAGTCATAATCTTTAATGAGTTCTAACCACCTTCTTTGTATCATATTTAGCTCTTTCTGATGAAGAAATATTTCAGACTCTTATGATCCGTGAAAATCTCACACTTCCCACCATATAAATAATGCCTCTAGATCTTGAGAGCATACACCACTGCAGCTAACTCCAAATCATGCACAAGATAATTCTTCTCGTATTCTTTAAGTTGTCTAAAAGCATACGCGATGACTCTGCTGTGCTGCATCAACACGCATCCAAGACCCTTTAGAGAGGCATCATTGTATATTACAAACCCGTCCTCCCCTGATGGAATAGCTAATACCGGAGTTGAAACTAACCGCCGCTTTAACTCCTGAAAACTTTACTCACAGTCGTCGGTCCAGTTAAACTTTACATTTTTTCTCGTAAGTCGTGTTAATGGACTTAGTAGCCTGGAGAAACCATCCACAAAGCGCCAGTAATAACCTACTAATCCTAGAAAACTCCTGACATCCTGAACACTGCCTGGCCTTTCCTGACTTACTACCACCTCTATTTTACTCAAATCAACTGATATACCTACTTTAGAGATCACATGGCCGAGAAAGGTAACTTGCCTTAGCTAAAACTCACATTTCTTTAATTTTGCATTCAATTTCCTTTCTCTCAATATCTACAACACCAGCCTCAAATGATGCTCGTGCTCCTCAAAACTCCTCGAATAGACCAGTATATCATCAATAAATAGAACCACAAACTGGTCCAAATACTGATGGAACACCCGATTCATCAAATCCATAAATATTGCTGGTGCATTAGTCAACCCAAACGACATCACTAAGAATTTGTAATGCCCATACCTGGTATGAAACGCGGTCTTTGAAATATCCTCTGCTCTAACTTTCACCTGATGGTAACCCGACCGCAGGTCAATTTTAGAGTAAACCTAGGTCCCCTGAAGCTGATCAAATAAGTCACCAATCCTCTGGAGAGGATATTTATTCTTGACTATCAGTTTGTTTATCTCCCTATAACCGATGCACAATCTCATGGTTCCATCTTTCTTTTTCACAAACAAAATTGGCGCTCCCTAGGGCTATACAATAGGCTTGATGAAACCTTTATCCAGCAATTCCTATAACTGTTCTTTCAATTCTTTCAACTCGACTCAAGCCATACGATATTGTGCTTTAGATACTAGTGCAGACCCCGGCAACAAATCTATAGTAAACTCAATCTCATGATCAGGTGGCAATCCAAGTAATTCTTCTGGAAATACATCTGGAAACTCTCTCACTACTAGTATGTTAGCTTGTCTTAATTCTTCTTTTAGAAAATCTTTTATGTATGAGACATACCCCTGGCAACTGCCCTGTAGCAATCTCCTCGCCTGAATGGGCGACAACAACTGTGGTGAGGCACACACGTGTGATCCCACGAATCTGTACTCTTACTCGCCCGGGGGTCTGAAAATTACTTCCTTCTAATGACAATCAATACTGGCGTGATAAATTGCTAGCCAATCCATGCCCAATATCACATCAAACCCCTACATATCTAGGACCACAATATCCTCCGGTAGTACTCTCTCTTGAACACTCACTAGTAAATTATGAAACACTTCTCTACATCTTATTACAAATCCCATCAGCGTACCCACAGATAATTCTAAGTCTAACGACTGTGTCTCTAGTCCAGTCATTTTTACATATGCTGCCGATATAAAAGAGTGAGTGGCACTTGCATCAAACAAAACAACAATTTTATATGGTAAAGCAATAATGATACCTGTGACCACGTCTCCACCTGTCTCAGCATCTCTCGGCGTCAATGCATAGACCCTCGCCGACACAGTATTCCTCTACTGACCTCCACGGGGTGCCTGATATCCACCTTGAAATGGTTCGGGAGCCAGTGCATAATTTTACGGCATCTGACACGATCGAGCCATATAGTCGGGCCTCTTGCAATGATAATGTACATTCTCCCCCATTCGGCACTCACTAGGGTGTTTGCGTCCGCATCTAGGACAAATGGCAAGAAGCTGTCCACCTTGAAATCCCCTATGCTCTACCATCTGCCTCTGGCCTCCGCCAAATATACCTCCTCTCCAAGGGCCTTGACTAGGATCCACCTGAAAATTAAAGGGTGTGGTCCTCTTCTTTTGACTCTGCATCTCAGTCTCCCTTAGCAAACTTTCCTCTGCTATAATAGCCCTAACAACCAACTCTGAGAAATCCTAGATCCTCAGTATTGCCACCTGCTTGTAAATATCTCGCCTCAGGTTCCTTTTAAACATTCTCGCCTTCTTCAGTTCATCTAGAACAATATAGGGGCAGAAACGCGATAGCTCGATAAATCTCGCAGCATACTGCTGGACAGTCATCAACCCCTAGGAAAAACTTAGAAACTCTTGTAATCGAGCCTCTCTGACTGAGGCAGGGTAATATCTATCGAAGAACATGTCCCTAAATCGAGCCTAGATCATCGGCACTGGTATAGCCCTCTGCTCCTCCAATAGTCTGGTGGCTAACCACCATCTCTCGGCCTCCCCCGCCAGCCTATACGTAGCATATAAAACTCTATGCTCGTCAGTGCAATGAAGTACTATCAGAATCTATTCTACCTCTTGCACCCAGTTCTCTACAACTGTAGGGTCAATCGCTCTAGAAAATTCAAGCGAATTCATCTTTATAAATTTCTTTATGGTACATCTCTGAGCTGAAGATAGACCTTCTTGCTCTCTATAGGTCCGTGCAATCTCAGTCATAACTTGCTGAGGCACACTGTGTAGCACAACATTTGAATCCCCACCTGCTGCGCTAGAAGGACCAGCACCATCGTCCCTACTAGCGTGAGCGCTATTGCCTCCTAGGTCCATCCTGCAAACATATAGAACACCGTTTTAGAATTCCATTTCCCTACAGACCCAACTTATTTAACTAAACTCCAAATTCTCTATTAACCATCCCTCCTGATCCTAATCCCAAACCACATCCCATAACCTAAATACATAACTCGTCGATAGTCTACTATGGCTTTCCTAAAGTCGTCACCCCAGGAAAAACACAAAAACCGCCACAAAAATCTTATATCCAAATCACAGAATAAAACCTAAAATTCTTTTCCTACATTCTAGTATTGTTTCCCACTGCACTCTAAAGTCTACAGAACCTAACAACCTAGGCTTTGATACCAAATTGAAACGACCCCCCCCTTAGTTTTTTTTTAACTACTCTAATACTCCCTGCTATGAAACTTAAGCCTCAGAAGGCACCAAGGTAAATCTGAATATAAAATCATACCTATGCAGCGGAAACGTAATCCATACATCCATACACATCATACAATACCAGGAATCTGTATTTCTAAACCATAACTATATAATATATCTCTCTCTAGAAATATCTGTCCCAATACACAAAACCTTGCACAAACTTACCCTCTAATCCAGGGTAATCAAATAAACTCTCATCTACAAGCCTGATCTGCTCACCCAGCTGGTTCACCTGAAAAATGTTAAAGTCATGGGGTGAGTCGATGCTCAGTAAGTGGAAATATGCTATTACTAGTGTGTGGCGGCTGAGTCATAAAACTATAATAATAGTATGTAAAACTGCATGATCTGGTAAATCTGTAAAAACACATATATCATAAGTATAGTAGCTTAAAATATATATATCATCTGAACTTTCTATCATTCATACTGCTAATATCATAATAAAGCTGTAAAACTGTATACATATACATAATTGTGCTTTATCCCTGAAACCCTGTATGTCATGATTTGACCCCTCATGACAGGGCTGTGCGGCCCGTATGCGGGACTTAATCTGTTCGACCCTCCATATAAGTCAATATACTCTACACTACCTCAATCTGGCCAAACTGTATACTCTCCTAGGCACAAGACTGACTGCTACCTCATCAAACCGGCCCCCTCAACCCAGCAAACTGGGGGGCTGCATACTCTCTGAGCTTGGTTGACGGTACCCACACACTATCTGAGATATGTGGTTGCACTTTATTCTGTATATAGCAACGATACCGTGCTCTGTATTCTTTATCTGTATCTGTCTATAATCATTTCTTAGGGATCTGATACTAAAAATATACATATATACTCTTTTACTGTTTTCATCATGTTTCCAAAATTACCATAACGCTATCTTTCTGTACTGTAAATTTTGTAATCTCTATATGTTGTATCTGTAGCATCTTGATGCTATCTCTGCATATCTTTCTATAAAATATATATCTATATACTCTGTCTGTATACTCTGAATGTTATGGTAATAGGAAACATGGCATACTGCAAATGCTATATATGCTGATCTGAGTAAAACTATACTATACTATTCTAGATAAACATCTGCAATATACTGATCTGTATAAAACTATAGTATACTGATCTGAGTAAACATCTGTATAAATATATATATGTATATATATATCTGTTTTGTGAAACTATTTGAATAAAAGCTGTATATGTACATATATATGTCTATATAATCTCTATGAATATCTGACTGTATCTGTATGTTCTCTATAACTTCGTATACTGGAAAAACTATATAAAGTTCTACATCAAATATTATCTACTTAGGCCTCACATACTATAAGAACACATATTGTGAAAAACTATATAATAACTGGTATACATACATGTTGGTAAAATTTCTATTAACATATTCAAATTTCCTAGCATAGCATATTTCCCTTACTTAATTCCTGAAAGCCCTCACTGAACTCTGGCCCTACACCCGCAGGGTTCTCCACTCAACACCCTAAAAACGACATCCCCCAAAACAAAACATCAATATTTTTCTACATACAACATTTCCTATAACTGTAGGGAAAGCAGATTCTGAATAAAACACCTTACCCTGATATTGGGATGAATTCTGAACCAACTTCCCCAACGGTAAGCTCTGGCAGACTTGTAAAGAACTTTTCCAGGAGCGTTGTGGTAGCCTCAAATCTTCAATCAAACGGGAAATAGAGCCCGGATCGAAGAGAGAAGGAGTAAGGTGCGTTTTAGAGAGAGAAAGGGAGAGTTTGCACTGAAAATTTGTCCAAAAATTCGGGTTTTCACTATTTATAAAGCCGGATTCATCGAAGAGACACGTCATCTCGTTGACGAGTCCTTAAGGAATTTCGTCAACGAACTTCCTCCCTCGTCGACGAATTTCAGACTGCCCCAAGAACCCTTCTTGGTACTTTCTTGTCGATGAAACCTGTCCTCGTCGATGAGCTCCTCTTATATCCTCGTCGACGAATCCCCTGTGTTCATCGATGAGGACCCTTCTAATTTTTCTAAGTTATTACATCCAAAGTGCAATGTCATTGATGAACGCGAAGCGATCGTCGACGAAACTTACCGCCCTCTTCTATTTCTATTTCTACTTCCCTCCCTTTTTATTATTTAAATACCATTATTCTTTAGGTCACTACAAGTTATACTGTTTTGATGCGCTTAATTACTATACTCTTCAAACAATTACATTTTTTTTTATGCCCAAAATGTTTTTATGTTTGTTGTGCCCAATTTTTAATCAAAAACAGGGAGAATTTTTCTTTTTAAACAAAATTAAAATTATTTCAAAATGGGGGAACGCTATTTTTAAGCTAAGTCTTCTTTTAAAATGATCAAATATTTTTCTTAACTTAACCCTTTTGCTGATGCCAAAAAAGGGAGAGGGAGAGTAAAATGATAAACATATTAGCTATATTGCATGCTACATGAATGTGCCTTATTGCCAAATCTAAATGCAAATTATTTTAAATATCTTTTTTTCTTAACATGCCAAAACTGTATTGAATATTCTCTAAGTTATGCATATTCTTAGGGGGAGCCTTTTCAGGCTTATCCCATTTTGCTCTCATGTGTTTGTCATAATCAAAAAGGGGGAGATTGTTGACTTTTTGAGTCTGATCCCGTTTTGATTATGAAAAACCTCTCATATCTTATGTGTGTTTTTAAGTGCTTGACAAGGTTTACATTTCAGCACACACATAAGGAAAAGAAAATGGAAGCCATGAAGGATTTCAAGCTGATTCATCAGGCGTATTCCATAAAGAACAAAAAGAGCGAAAGAAGAAGACGATGTTTATTTTTATTAGTAAATGCGTTTAGTATTTGAGTTTTGGTCTGTAATAATGAATGACATGCATGATGTGATTTAATACTCAAAGGTCATAGACTGACCATAGGGACCAGACCTTTCACCTAGAATCTTTTTCAAAATTGTTTAAAACTTACAAAAGGTTTTGGTATAAAAAGTAGGGCCAAAATCAATTTTACAAAGACTATAGCCGACCTTCGGTCGACTGACGTTGGATTTTTTGGGGTCAAATTAAGGGAAAAATAGTATCGTTTTAATGCCCTCATTCGACCGACCTTTCATGTTCAAATTGGCTCGGCCGACTGAACATACTCGGCCAACCATACCTTTAGGCTCTATGTGGCTTGGTCACTCGAACCCAAGTTGGCCTATTTATTTAAGACTATTCATATTTGAATTTGCCTCAGTCAACCAAACTTGGGCTCTCGGTAAACCAGCCTTCACCCATGGTTGACCGAACCTATAAAGGTTCGGGAAATCGCCATGGTCAAACAACCAGCCATCTTCAATGACCAATCGTACCCGAAATTCAATTAAAAAATTGTTAGTTTATTTGGCCAATTGACCTTATCCCTCAGTCGACCAAACCTCTTGGGTTCTCTATTTTTAACCGCACCAATCAAGGGTTAATTTTAATTAAACTTTTCCTAAAATCCCCTCCATGTCCTCAACGGTCTAAATTTTCGAGGATTCTATAAATGCTTCTTCATTTGTCTAGATTAGCATGGATTAATAACTTGATTAGCAAAGTGATTATAAATTTTTCTCTGAAATATTTTTTGTGCTAAAATATTTTCTACTCCCACATTCTTGCAAGCATATTGTTCAAAAACTCTTTCTCATACTTTATTGATTGCATATTTTAGAAAGAGTGCAATTGTATTCTTCTCCTTCATTTGCAAAGTTATTACAACTTGAGGGTAGATTGAATACTCAATCTTGTGGGCATTTATACATTCTTTTTATAGCTTATTACTCTCTCTCATACTTGCATTTTAATCTTGATTTTTTGAGAGTAAGCTAAAAGTTCTTTTCCCATTATAATTCATTGATAAATATTGTATTGGGAAGAGCTCATCTTTGCTTTTGATTCTTAGCATCTTTATTGCAAGAATCAAAAGCTTGCATATTATTTTTGATAAACGTTTTCGCAAGCTTAAACCCTAATATCTATTGTGCTTGATACTTAAAAAAAAAAATTGAGATATTTGCTTAGGGTTTTTGAAGTTCCTTTGATTATTCATTTATTGAACAAACTATCTTAAATCAAAGGTCTCACTCTCACATATTCATATACACATCTTTGAGAGTTGACATATAACTAGACAAAGTCTCACTTGAGCATAAATCTACATCTTCCGTGAGTGCATTTTGCTATATTATGGTACACATTTTCTTAGTGAAGAAGCATTTGTATTGTACACGTTTATTATTATCTGTTGTATCCCTTACGTGTGGTCGGAAGAGGATTGCACTAGTTTAAAACGTGCACCAGATGGTTTAGACTCGGTTAGGAGAACCAAGTATACCTTTCTAAGGTGTGGTTGTAAAGGTTAGGGTCAGCCCTATAATGTGACCTGAGGTATTCGCTTGCCTAGTAAGGAGAGGGTATTGTATTTAGTTACGCTCTACCCATAAGTGAGCAACTAGTGGAATCCTTTTACTTGTGAGCTTAAGGCGGGGACGTAGGCAGTATTGGTTGAACCCTTATATCATATCATGCGTTGTTCTCTTCCTTGCGCACTTTATTTTCTACACTTTAAATTCAATTCATGCATGTTTGATTATTTATTGTCTTGATTGTTTTCACATACATGCTTTGAATACTATGGGTATTGGAATCATTTTAGAAAGACCCTAGGTTGCGATTTATTGCTTGTGGATTGGAACTTAACCTAGGAAAAGTTTTAAATTTCCAATTCACCTCCCTCTTGGGAATACACTAATTCCAACATTATGAATCTTAACGCGTGAGATGCGCAAGTTCAAATGGCGTTTACTTTTAATTGTTCGTGCATAGGTTTCTTTGAACTTTGTTTCATCATTTAGATTGAAACCTATAACGATCATCTTAGTCATTCAACTTCATTATAGGGATGTGAAGCTCTAAAAGATTTGATTAAAGTTTGAGAGCTTATGAGAGAATATGAATAAATACTCTTAAAGATCAAGATTTCTATTACGTTTAGAAGAGTATTCAGACGCAGGACATTATACAAAATATTTTCGTGCTGGTGAATATGTCCTAACAGATCAGACAAAGAGCACTTAAGGGTATATGAATTTCTTAAATGCTGCTCTTTGGTCATTTCGATTTTCCACAATACGAAGGTACCCCTTTAAATATGATCACCAAGTAGAGCAAGGATACAATTGAAGGAATAGGATAAAAGTTTACTGAATGTGATCGTGATTGGTAAAGAATTCCTATGGAGGAGCTCAAAGGGAATATTTTGATTTAACAATAAAACTTGAGTCCTTTAGTGGATGCCTCTAATTTTTATTACTAGAAGGATGTTTTTTAACAAGCACAAAATAGAATAGGAATTTTTGAAAGTCAGTGCTTATGATAGGAGTGATGACTAATTTTGATATGAGTTTAGGGATGAATGATATACAGTGAGACGCATTCCCTAAAACTCAAGCTTGCGCCATGGACAAACTATGCTTAACTTTTGGATTTTCACTTTTGAACATGAGTTAAGCATTTAAAGTTATTCAACAAGCAAGGATGCATTTGTCTATTTGGGTATGGATTTACTAGAGTATGCCTATGAGATTTTATTCTGGATGTGATGATTTGTGATTAGCATCTCAGAGTTAAGGTTCTAGATAACTTAGCCAATTATGCTTTGAACCTTTGTTTTAACAATACAGAGGAATGATATGAGATGTGGAGAGGCTAACGCCCTAACCAAGCAGGTGAAATACTCATTCCTTTCCCATTCAAAGTTGGCATGCTATAGCCAAGATTGTATAATTTACTTAAATTTTCGTATTGGCTTGATTCGTCTAAGGTTCTTAGTATACAATATAGTGTATAGAGATTGCATATACTAAGTTTTAAAATTTTGAGCCCAAGCCACTTCCCAAGCCTCTCAGTCATCATGTCCACTTTTGACTAATCCCAAAAACTAAGGAAGAATTAAGTGATTAAGTATTTCCTATTTGAGCTCGTTCTCCCTTTGGTTCTAAGGAGTTTGCTTTTTTGATAACCCATACCATTTTTCCATCTTTGAATTTCAATGGGTTAGGACCAAGTGGTTCTTTGACTCTTAAGACCTTTTTGGGTTTCACACCTTTCCTTCTAAATGGACAATCAAATTTTTGTGCCCCCCTCCCCCTTTTTTTTAACACAAGACGCAGGTGGTGTGAGCATATGAACTGGAGGAGGTACTAGCATAATGTTTAGATTCTCTTACAAAGTACCGCATGTATAGGTTCTTTTCGTATTTTCAATTCCATTAAATCCTATACTTTCTTTGTCTAAGGTCATCTTTTGTGAGCCTAAAAGATTGTCAAAATTTTCTTTGCCCCTAGTAAATGTATGGATGGTCTTAGCTTGGTCCTTAATTTTTCTTTCAAGGCCTTGAGTTTTTAGATCTTTTAAGCCCTTTCAAACACCTTGTAATTTTATGAATTCTTTTGTCATCATGTTTGCTTTAAACTCAAGTTCGGATATTTGAAGATCCTTTTTATTTTTTATAGAAACTTGAGATCTTAAATCTTTTAGCTCTTTTTCCAACATTGCATTCTTGTATCTATTCTTATGATTTTCAAATCCTTTTCTTTTACAACACTAATTTTATATTCTAGATCATTCAATAAAGTCTCTTTCTTGTTTTTCAAAGTAGTATATCTTTTATTTATCTTAACAAGAAACTTATGAGTTCTAATATATTCCTTTTTGAGTTCCTCATAAGTTGACATGCTATCATAAACAGATTCACTACAAGATTCACTACTAGAAGTATTACAATAAATATTGCAAGTATCATTGCATGAATCATTTAAAGAGGTAGAAGGAGAAGAATTTACCTCCTCATTAGTTAAAGCTATAAAGCACCAATTTTCTCCTTCATAATCTTTTGAGCTTGAAACATTTGGAGTGATAGCCTTTTCTTGTTTGGTTTCTCTCCATATCTCTTTTCAAGTTCTTCACATATTTCCTTAGCACTTTGATATGCCATGACTTCATGAAAGACATTAGTATCTAAAGCATAAAATAGAATATTCATGGCATTGAAATTTATTTGCATTAAATTCATGTCGTTCTCGTTCAACTCATTTTCTAATTTGGGAATTTCAACATTATTAACAATTTTCATAGGCACAACATTCCCTTGGGCAATTACTCTCTCAGTCCTCCAATTTAATGATTTGATAAAAATAGTCATTCTAAGTTTCCAATCGATGAAATTTTCACCATAAAACATTGGAGGGCATATAGAGAATTTTCCCTCACAAAACGGGGATGCACCAACGTGAGTCATTGCGATCTTCAGCATAAATAGTTAAACTTTTTGCAATGAGGCTCTGGTACCAATTGACAGGAATTGTGTATTCCCAAGGGGGGGGTGGATTGGGTATATAAAAAATTCCTTGATTAAATTCAAATCACAATCAGTATTTTCGCAACCTAGGGTCTTTTTAAGTAGTTACCAATTCTACAAATATAAATGTATGCAGATATTTAAAACAAATAAAACATTCATAGCAATTTAAATATAAGCATACAAGTGCGGAGAGTAAAAGGCGTAGGGAAAAGAAAGCTCAAACACAAAGTTTGTTATCGAGATTCAGTCAAATCAGCCTACATCCCCGCCTTAAGCCAGCAGCTCAAGGATTCACTAAGTGCTCACTTAAATCGGGCGGAGCGACGCCACTTACAACTCTCCTTACAAGGCGGAGACTCCCCAACTCAGTTACAGGGCTGAGCCACAACAAATACTCCTTACGAGGTGGAGGGAGTTATGTTCATTTTGGGTTGGTCGGTCGAGACTTTGTAAACAGGCTAAATATGAAGGGTTGGTCGACTAAGGCGTTTATAACGCTCAATGGTCGGTTGACCGAGGTCCTTGAATAACCGAGATTTGCCCTTATTTTGACCTTAAAAATTTTACTCCTATATGTATGAATATGACATTTTAGTTTGAAAATTTTTCCTGAAAGGTTTTGGGACTTAAGGTCATTCTATGGTCTCTATTGAGCTTATCAATCCCATCATGCATAAATGCATTATTACAGACCAAAACTTAAATGCATTTACAAATAAAATATATATGTCTTCCTCTTCTTCTTCTTTTGCTCTTCTGATTTTTCATGGAGTATGCCAAGTGAAGTAAGCTTTTGGATTCTAGTGGCTTCCATTGTACCTCTCATTTGTGTGCGTGCTGATTTTTAAACCTGCTCATGCACTAAATACACACATGAGATATAAGTCCATTGTCAGCATCAAAATAGGGATCAGACTCAAAAAGTCAACAATGCAGAGTAGAGAAGAAGTCAACTCGTACTATCGAGTCAACTCAACCTAGTCTAACTCAAAGAGAAAGAAAATTGGATTAGAAAAGGCCAATCAAATTGCACCATGTGGCATAAGTTGTAGAGACCTAGGGAAATTAAATTAATAAAGTAATAAAAGAGATGAAAGAGAAGGGAATTTTTAAAAGGGAGAGAAAATAGGTCTTCATCGACGAATATCCCATAGATTTTGGTGACGAGATACGCGTGTCTCGTCGACAAGAGATTACCAAGAGAGTTTTGGGAATTTCAGGTTCGTCGATGAAATAGACCCCTTGTCGACGAAGTACCTTCATGTATTCATCTACGAACCACTTGAATTCGTTGATGAATCTCGGCCTATAAAAGATGAAACCCTCATTTTTCGGCACTGTCCTCTCTCTCTCTCTCTCTCTCTCTCTCTCTCTCTAGACTCACGATTCTCTCTCCTTCTCTCTTCGTTTCCCTCTTCGTTAGGGTCCGGATTGATGATCGAGAACCACCACGACGTTCTTGGGAAGATTCTCTACAACATAGGTACAGTAAATTTTCAGTTTGGAGTTCTGGGGCATTATCCCAAAATCAAGGCAAGAGATTTTAGGGTATTTTGGTTTGTTTGTAGTCTTTGAAATTTGGAAGATGTTATACTGAAATTGTTTTGGGTAATTAGTTGACTGTAGTGATTTTTAGGCTTTTGAGTTGGGAACGCCGAGGAGTGGCAAATTTAGGGTGTTAGTGGAACTCTCAGTAAGTTAGGTAAGGGAAATAAATTATAGTAGTTGATTTTGTGAAATACTGGTTGTATTATTATATGAAAATGAAATTATGATATTTTACCTAAGATATATTATGATATAAGTATTAGATGAAATTTGTGTGGCATATGATATATATTGAGAAATAAATGATTTACCCTGAAAATATGAATTGAAATGATGAGGTTATGAAATGTGAAATGAGATATGAGATTTGAAATGAGGAAAAATGATGAAAGTGAAATGTATTGAAAATGTATGTCTTGTGAGAAATGAGAATGTGAAATATTAAAATGTGGTTTGGGAAATATTGAATAATTGTGAAATGAGATATGTATACGATAGTATGAGATGAACAAAATTGTGAATATTGCACCGTTAATTCTACAATATGAAAATGAGAAATGCATATATGAGAAATATGATTTTGAGAAATGTGAATATGTGAAATGTAAATATTGTAATGTAAAATTCAGCAATATGAATACTGAATTATGAGAATTGTAATGTGAAATTCCGAAATGGGAATACAGACATGTGATTGATAAAATGCCAATACCACATAATAATTGTTGGTATGTGGCAGTGATGACCCTAATGGATGGATATGGAAACCTTAATGATGGGTTGCGATATTGAGAGCACGATGCCATTGCTAGTGGAGTTAGTGCAACCATATTGGCTCATGGAGCGTGTGGCATGACAATAGACTAAGCTGTATAGTAGAGTTGTTGTGCCCCCTGAGTCCGGATCAAGGCTTTTGGCCAGCCAGTTGTACTATAGACACGAGATATATGATGTTCTTTGACCTAACCAGGTCGGCCAACCGCGGTTAGGTCTAGCCTTCGGGCCGCACAACCTCAACCATGGGGGTAAGCATGACATAGAACATTTAGTGAGACCTCAACCATAGGGTGAAGCATGGCGTAGCGGATATCCTTAGGGCAGCCATGAGTACAGACATGGATGTGTCGGTTATGGTGACACTCATGAGCTTGATATGGAAATAGAAATATAAAGGAAATGGAAATGGAAATGAAATGGAAATGGAAATGAAATGAGAACGGAAATGAGAAAGAAAAATGAGAAATGAAATGGTGTGAGTTAATAACTAATTAAAGCGAAGTAAAACACACCGCCTGAGGGCTTACTGAGTAAGGTGAGTGCTCTAATAAGTATCAGTTGTAGCTGAACTCGAGTTAATTGGGTTAGGCTACAAACGATATCAGGGCAGAAGGAAGCTACTTGTATAGGCGGGTAAGCTTCCCTATCCCCAGGAACTTTGCCAGTAAATTTAGGTTATGAATGAATGATTTTGGAAATGAAAGTAAAAACTTATGAAAGTTTGTGTTGTATATCTATATGATTATGACTTCCATTAATCCTTTCTTATGTGTGTGCACTGAATTAATGGCTTGCTCAAGTACTAGGCACACCTATTAGTAATATGCAGTTTGTCATAATCAAAACCAGAGATCGGACTCAAAAAGTCAACAATCTCCCCCTTTTCTATGATGACAAACGCATAAGAGCAAAATGTCGTTTAGCCGAAAAAGCCCCCCCCCCCTAAGAATATGCACAGTTGAAAGATAAACAGTAGAACACAAGCATATTCAATAAAGAAGACATTACAAATAATTATGCATTTAGTTTCAACATATAAGCACACTTAAGCTCAGACCATTCAAATTATGAATATAAAAGATATGCAACATTTTGCTCAAACAATTCTCCCCCTTTTGGCATCAACAAAAGGGCATGCAAAAATTTAAAACTGTTTTAAAAATATTGCATTTAAGCACATAAGCAAGAAATAAAATATATTTGACGTAGAATCATTTCTTACCAAATAATAAAGATATATGTAAATAAATATATGTATGTATGGGACAACCATATAGATCCAAAAAAGAATTAACAATTACATGCAAGATCATATGGCAAATTCAAAGACTATGTGGCCAATATTATATTTTTCACTGAAGGTATTCAATAAAAACATAATAATCAAGCACGTGCCACAAGACGTTTTAATGCACATCTAAGCTTAAAAATAGGTGAGCATGACAAGATAGTAATTTTTAGCTTAAGGTCTCCCCCTATGAATTTGAATCCTAGCTTAGACAAAATAAACAGCTTATACTAATCAAAGATTTAATTCATTAAGCATACCAAGAAGTATAAGCAATCTTTTAAAGAATTTCTTTATTATAACTGTACTAGATATTGATTAATTCATTTCAAACATTGTAACCAGTATAGTCTTCCTATAAACATGTATGCATAAAAAATATATTAAGGCATTGCAAAAGTACTCATAACCTAGAACAATCCATATCTTATCATAGACCTTTAAGCATTGGATATGATGTTTAGAATTTTTTGAAGACCCTCAATACTCAAGGAGTAAATTGATGCACATGAGTTCTTTAAGTTCTTTCTATAGAATAGGAGCTCAACTCCCCCTTAGTATATGATGATTATGTAAGGATGAACTTTTAATTTTCTTCAGATTTTCACTCATCTTTTCAAAAAGATTTTAACATTTATTCTATCATAATCATCTTTGTACAAGATTTTATTTTAGGAAAAGTCTTGTCAAAAGTTCGGCAGCATGCCGTTTGTAAATCAGACATTTTCCCATATAACATGTACCTGATAGATAGTTGTTCTCAACAAAATATTCACATAAAGCATGCAACAACCTAAATTCCACTACCAGCATGCAGTTCACATCCACTGCATCCACCATACAGGAGGCATTCTAGACTCCGTATGCAACTAGGTAGCAATTATCAATTTATAACAATATAAACTATCCATTAAGATAACATTAGTAATAAACAACAATGGATAGTGTGCTGCAATTCTAATTTCATTAAGCTTATATTCATAAAAGGTAAGAATATCAAGAAAGCATTTCAGTTTATATAACTATGAAGAATAAAAGCTCCCCTTGAGTTATGCACTTAACTCATTTTATGTCTTTTGCCTTTTTCAATATCTTTAGCCAAGAGTTATGAGATTTTCAGTGATTTAAACTTGGCGATGAGTGCTTTAGGCTTATCAGACCAAAGAGTCACAATACATATTCGTTGAGGTAATAAGCCTATGTCTGCCTCTTTTCTTATGAATTTCAATATGTGGGAGGTACGAGTTCAAGATGGCTTCAATTTAAACTACTTGTGCGCAGGTTTCATTTGGACTATGACTTTTCTTTAAATTTGAAACCTAGTGCAATTAATTTAGCCAATCAACTTTACTAAAGATATGAAGCTCTAAATATTTGACTTTGAAGGATTGAGAGCTTGTGACACAGGTTAGAACAAATACTCTTAAAGTTTTAATCTCTTATTAAGTTCTGAAGAGTATTTTGAAGTGAGCACATGTGAACAGTATTAAGATAGTTTTATGATAGTCAATCTGTCGAAACAATTTAGATAAAGAACAACTAGAAGAGTATGAATTTTGGAACACTGCTCTTTGGTGATTGGAAAGTATCCTTAAGACATGATCACTATTTTGGAGTAAGGATACAAACTAATGAGAGAATGGATATTTACCAGATGTGATCATGATGTGATAAAGCTTTCCTATGGAGGAGATGAACTAGTATCAGAGGATTTTTATTTTGAACTCAAAGGGAACAATCCCTTAGTGGATGTCTTTAATTTTGATTTCAAGGATGTCTTATGAAAAGCACTCAATATATATTGGTTATTTATGGTCAATAGTGCTTTAAGCCTAGAGTGATGACTACACATTTTATTAGGCATTTAAGGCTTTCAAGATGAGTTTAGGACAAGATGTTTAAATAGAAGAATTTATTTCCTAAAACTCAAACTTGTACAATGGACAGAGTATGCTTAACTTTAGATATTCATATTTAAGCGTGAGTTAAGCAAGTTGAATTAGTTACCAGACAAATAATGCTTTGTCTATTTGGAAGTGAATTTTACTGACATGCTTTGACCAATATTTTCATGTTTTACCCAACCATTATGATGTATATTCATTAGGTTCAAATTGGATAAATTTCTTGAATTTTCGTATTGGTATGATTTCTCTCAAGTTCTTAGTATGCAAATAGTTTATAGTGAAGGCATTTGCTAAGTTTTGATATTTTAAGCCATAACCACTTCCTAAGCTTTTTAATCATCACAACTCCTATACCTAAGAACTAAGGACGAATAAAATAATTATGTAACTTCTATTGAAACCATCTTTCCATAGGCCCCAAGAAGTTTGCCTCCATGATTACCCCCATCATTTTCTTGTTTATGCCTTTGGCACCTTTACATGTACGATTATATTGTATGTGCCCTTTTCCTTTATCAGATAAGCATGTTTTGTATGTACATGAAAGCTTGTGTTTATTTATTTTATTTTTACTAAATGAGACATTTAGATGAATATGGGATAGATTTGACAGATTTGAACCCATTTTAAAAGAATTGTGTCTTTTAACTTGCAAGGGTTTATTATGAATATTTTTTTCATTACTCATGGATTTGAAAAACATTTCAAGATAATTTTTAATTTTTCTCTCTATGCAAATGTTTTTCAAAACCTTCACAATTTTCTTCTTTTCTAAGGTAGCGTGATATTCTTCAAGATTTTCTAGTTGTTTTACTACCCTAATATTTTCATTTTTCAAAGATGTTTTCTGTTTATTCATCCTAACTAGAAGCTTATCCATTTTCGATAAAGCATTTTCTAGTTTTCATTTAAAACATGCTTCCATCAATAAATTCATTATATGATTCAATGCAGAAATTAACACAATAATTATCATATGAATCACTGCATGAATTTTCAGCCAAAACATCACATGAGCTATCAGATGATTTATCACAAGATATGTCACAATATTTGTTACAAGAATCATCACATGCATCATCAATAGATTTATCATTAGATTCAGTACATGTTATATAGTAGCGTTCACAACAAGAGTCATCAAAAGAGATAGAGTGAGAATCATGTACCTCACCGACTACAAATGCTACATGCTCATGATATGCCACTACCTGATCGTTTGAGTTTGGAGCTTCTAGAGTGGCAGTTTCTTTTTCCTGGGTCTCTCCATATTTCCTTTCTAGCTCTACCTAGATTTCCTGCGCACTTTTACAAGCCATGATCTCATGAAAGATGTTATTCTCTACAGCACAGTACAGTAAATCCATGGCATTAGAATTAATAATATTAAAATCATTTTCATTTATTTGTGCACATGTTCTTTTAGAAGTCGCAAGTCAGACCCTCCAGTCCGTAGATTTTATAAATACGATCATTCTAACTTTCCAATGGGTGTAATTTACACCATAAAACACTGGAGGATTGGTGACTAATCCCTCTTCGAATGGGGATACACCAACAAGAGCCATTTGTGATCTTTTACAAAAGTTGTTAAGCCTAGTGCAATGGGGCTCTGATACCAATTGTTAGCCTTGGTGTATTCCCAAAAGGGGGGGGGGGTGAATTGGAATTCTAAACTTTCTTCCTAAGTTAAACTAAATAGCAGCAGTATATTCGCAACCTAGGGTCTGTTAATACAGTTCCAAATGTGCAGATAAATAAAACGTGCGAAAATTAAATCATGCGCGGCATTCACAATATAACATACACGTGTGGTAAATAAATTACGAAAAAATAAAATACACACACGATATGTTATTAGGGTTTGGCCAATACTGCCTACGTCCCCATCTCTAGCTCGCAAGTCTGAGAATTTCACTAATATTCACTTAACAAGTGGAGCGGCACCCGTTACAACCAGGTCAATTAACGTAGCTGACCTCAACCTACAACTGCACCTTACCAGAATGGTGCACCTAACTTTCCTAACCGGGTCTAAGCCAATTCGGGACTATTCAACAAGGTTAGTCTCCCTCTTCATGCCTATGCCTGAAATACAAAGGATATAAAAATTTGCGTACAAACAAATGCTTCTTACCTAAGCAGACTATGTACTACAATTCAGCATAGCATAATCAATGCACACCAATGATGTAAGAACTATAAGCTCAGTGGTGTTTATGTGCAATCAACACTCAATATAGTGATAATCTCAAATATGCACAGGAGTGTTCAAACAAGCTAATCTTTGAAAGTTAAGTATATCAAATCTCAATATTAGATTATTGTTTCAAAGATGCTAACAATAATATTCAAACGAACTCAAAAAATATTTTATCAAATGAATCAAGCACAAGAGTTGTTTGAAAATCAAGTTTTGTAAAATATTTTGCACACCAAAGAATGCTTAAGAAATCTTGTAATGTTAATGCAAAGACCCTAAAGCAAATGAGTTTTCCCACACAAGATTTATTTATTTAAGTAAGTGGGAAGAACCCTAGCTAAACTCTCAATACAAAAAAAAAAAAAAAAACAACGCAATTTTCAATGAGAGTAAAGGGCTATTTAGAATGAAGCACTAATAATCTAAACACTCTCTTTAAGCTAAAATAATCAAAGAAAATGAAGTAGGAGAGTATTTGGGAGCATTTGAGAAATATAGGCTTTGGAAATTTTTAGAGGATTTCTCACTAATCACTTTGCTAATTATTGGCTAATCCTTGCAAATGAACTTGTATATATAGACATTGGTAAAATTATAACCGTTGGGGACATATAAGGCAATCTTAATTTTTTTTAAAAACGGTTTAGCAAAAATAACCCCATTTAACCGTCTTAAGTGTGGTAAAAATATAAAACAACTCGAGAGTTTCAGGTGGCTGAACCATGGTTCGGTCACCCGAACAGAGATAATGAAAAAAGTCAATTTTTGAAGTTCGGTCGCCTGAGCATGGGTTCGGTTTGCTGAACCAAGGCGATTTCCACACTATTCGAGATTCGGGTGCCCGATCCTTAGTTCGGTCTGCAGATGACAGTCGATGTGGCTTTATGGGAGTGTTGTAGTTCCCTTGGTAGTTCGGCACAGGTGGAACAGGCTCATCATACTTACACACTTATATTTGATTTAGCATGGTCGGCCAGCTATTGTTAGGTCCCGCCTATGGGCCCACACAACCCTGTCATGTGGGGGGGGGGTAAGACATGAGAATAACTAGCTATCTATCATGGGTAATAATTCAGTATGGTATGGTTATATAAGATGATTTTTTAGTATAAAAATTTAGTATGTTAAATTATGTTATGTCAAATCATGTTTTATTCAGATACAATACACCTGTTTATACCAGATATGAATTACGTATTGTTTATATGTATATCATGAAAAATACTCATGTTGTCACACACTGATATTAGTTTATCTTCCTTATTGAGAGGTGTCTCACCCCAACATTATAAACATTTCAGAAAATCTAGATAGGTAGGCAGACCGAGCTCCGTAGTAGTAGAGATTGACTAAATTACCCTATCTGAAGGGTAAGTAGGTGAACTAGGGTCAGATTATTTTTGGGTTATAATCCTAGGTTGACTTTTTGGTCATTTTGGGATGTTTGTACATATATGTCATAATTAGTAAAACTTTGGTATTTGTGACTGGTTGGATAGTATGTATGTAATTTATGTTTTCCACTGCTTAGGTATCAGAGATGTATGATAGGTATTTCCTCGGTACCCATGGGTCTGGGTTAATCATGATAAGTCCAGTTTATAAGCAGGTTAACAGGGGTTATTATGTATGTTGTTATATATGAAAAATAAATAAATAAATACGAAAAAATAGGCTGGTCATTACATATTCCCCCTTATGTGCTTTCTTGAACTATGCCAATAGGAACTTTAGAAGATACCTGTGGCGCTCACCTGAAACCTGGCTCAAAAAGCCTAGTTTAATAAGATAAGCCCCAAATAATCTACTATTTCTGCTTTTCCTCAACTTATAAACCTCAAATAAGCATTTAAAATCCCAAAACTAAGAATCCTAACCCTTACCTCAACTTTCGAGTATTTTTCGAAAAGCCTAGTTTAGAAATCTGTTGCGCTAGATGTGTAGAGAATCTTCCCTATAACACCGTAGCGGTCTTTGTTTGTCGATTTGGGCTGAATTTGGACCGAATTTGAAGAGAGAAGGGAGAGAGGACGTTTTAGAGAGAGAAAGAAAGGAAGGAAAAATGAATTCTTCGCCAAGAAGCTTCCCCAAATCTTTTTATACATGGAGTTGCCACGTGGCCTTGTCGACGAGAAGACAAGATTCGTTGACGAGTCACAGAAGGAACTTCATCAGTGAGATATTGCGTTCGTCGACAAAACTTAAAATTCGAAATCTGCTCACTTGGGATCTCTTCATCGAGGGACTGAACTTTGTCGATGATCTCTAGAAAAATACTCATCTACGAAAACAGGATATTCGTTGACGAGGTCTACTATTTTTTTTTCCAAAATTTTCCTTTTTTCCTTATTTTTTATTTATCTATTCCATTTATTGTCTTCCTAATTATTTAATTATTATAATTTTTCCAGGTTGTTATACAAGTGATGAACTATCAAACTCAAAACCTAGGTTCTTTCCATCTCTTTTTTTAAATACACACATAATATGTCACCATTTAAAAATAATTAAGAAAAACTAAATTCAACAAACTCTATGTACGTGTAGAAATTAAAAAGATTTCAACCTAACTATTTATTTTGAGATTTATTTAACATGTAAAGTCTATATATATTTTTAATCATAATCTAATATAGTGAAATATAAAAGTTAGAAATAACATTCAAAAGCTGTTGTGCACGTATTCCTGAATTTACTTGACACGTGACAAATCTCGTAAGATTAAGTTATGAGATTTAAATGATCAGGTCTATCTCTTTATATTTTATGAATAGATCTGATCGCAACTTCGAATATGGAATTCAAAGGGATCAAATAGGAAATGATATTATGAATCATAGAACTATAATGAAATATACGATCAACCAACATATCTCGAATTTGAAAAAGAGTCAGAAGAAATGGTTCGATCCTCTTATTTTTATTTCTTGAACCGGGAGATCCATGAATCGGGGGTTTTGACGCGTGAATTTGAATAATTGTAGGAAAAAGTTATGTGATTATATAAGTATTAAATTGGGAAAATTAAATTATTTAATATTTTATTATAAAATAAAAATAAAACGGGAAAAGACTGATTTCCAAACCCTTGGGCTTTGCCACGTCTCATGATCTTTCTAAAGCCCTCTCCCTCTCGGAACAACGCTTTTGGTTTCTCCTGCCCACTGCAGGTCGGGCGGCACCAGGCGACCAGTTTTGTAGCCCTCCTCCTTCCAACGTCCTTGTTGCCCCTCTGGTCACCGGTAAGCCCTCTGATGTTCTTTCTTCCCCCATGTCCATTCGAGCCCAAATATGAGCTTTCTTCCATTCCACCCGAACTATGGCTATGGTGTTTTACTCTGAGATATAGGGTTCATTCACTTCGTTGTAACTTAATTGATGTGTGTGCTGGGTAATCTTCAGATTCCCAATCCCCTTATGATGAAAAATCTTCCATGTTTCTTATATCTTCTCTTTTGTTGTGCCTGCCGATTGCTTTGGCAAATTTATCTCAATCAATCATCACTGCCATTTTCTGTTCGATATCCATTTTTAATGCTGATATTCTGCTTTTCAGTTAATTTAGCGACTGCAAGGTTAGAGATTCGTTTTTGTGAAGAGACAATATGCCATTGGGACTGATACTAGGTGTAGGAAGGGCAATGCGAAGAAAGCGCACATCGTCCCTTGAAATTCTGTCGTCAAAACGGGCCCCAAGGGATTACTACAAGGGAAAAAATTGCAAGTCAACTGGTTTCCATACGCGCAAAGGTTGGATTATTTTTTACATTCATTACACATGGTTTATTCGATGATCGTTGTTTTGCTTTGTTTGAGTCTATAGAATCATGTTGAGCAATGGACGCTTTCAAAGCAGAGAGTAGTTGGTTGATTGATTGATTTTTGGTGTTTATTTTTATTTTTATTTCTTTATGTGCGGTTGTTTGATTTATAAGGACACTCGTGAAATAATGTGTCTTGGTGAACTGAGCTGAAATGCTTGGTGAAAATATGAGTCACTAATACTATGCCCTTCCTAACACCTAGTTTTCTGAAAAAATTGCCATGATCAATATTTGTGCAGTGTTAACTCAAAATTTCTTTTGTTTGATGAAGGAGTTGATGGCTAATTCAATTTTATATTTATTATGTTTTAGTGTTTCGATATCTCTTGGATATTTCTCATTTTTTTAATAGCATGGCTAGAAATTCATTTGTGACTTGGCATATAATTGAATTGCCTGAATTGAAAGCTGGCTCTCAGAACAAAAGGGGTCTGTTTTGTTCTATTTCTGAAGTTTAGTCATACTAACTTAAGAAATCATCCCTTTTCTTGGAAAATTGTAAACTCTATTTTTGTCAGCATTTTGGGAAAAACTTTAAGTAAAAGCTTCCTACTTTTTATAATAACCCATGACGAAAAGCCACAAGAGTATAAAAAATTTGTAGGAATTTTCTCTTAGTATAGCATCACTCTTTTGCTAAAGATGTTTTTTTGCAATCCCAATCTAGGAAGCAAATATGACTTTGTTTATACAGAAGAGTAGAAAATTTGAAAAAATTCCCTCTTGCACATTTGACTCTCCTATGTGAAAAGCCCCTCCAAGGATGGCAAGAATTGTTAATTTTATTTTTCCACACTACCATGGCGAAAAGCCCCTTCTATTATGGCAAGGATGGGTACTTTTCTTTTTCCACACTCCTATGTGGAAAGCCCCTTCAAAGCGGCAAGGATTGGTTTATTTGAAAGGAAAAAAAAATAAAATAAAATTCTGCTATTAAGTATTGGTATTGGGCTTTGAACTTTGCTATTCTTGTTCCCTTTTCTTTATTTCTTCACCATTAATTAGTATCTAAGTTGATTGTGTAATTTCATCTATCTTGTATAATTTAATTTCCAATTATGCAGAGACACTAAATGAAGTCTTTAGCATCATTCATGTAACGTACTTCATTGTTTAAATGGACCTCAAGCTTGAAGGAAGGGGTAGAGCTGCTTTAGGTTGATACTTGATAGCTAATGTAAACCTTTCTATCAAATTCTTGTCAATGTAAATATTTCTATTGAATTCTTGTTTATGTATACCCTTAAGTTTTATGCAGGAAAAAAAATCCTTTGGACTTTTATGGTATAAGTTGGAGGCCCTACATGGACAAGCTGAAGGCTGATGAAAATGTGGGTTGAGGCTGTAAAGGGAGATATATAGCCCATGATTTTGGAATTACTTTGCCTAGATAAGGATGGTGAAGAGGTAATGTAGCCAACTTCAGATACTAGGGTTAAACCTTGTTGACTTGGACTTGAGTTGCTCTTTTACACTCCCATTTTTCCAAATTCCCCTAGCACTTTGTGCTGTTCTCATGTTGGGGTTGAGCTGTCTCGAATAACATTATGCTTCTTGACTTCCAAAGCTTAAAAAGAAGAGAATCTCCTCAAGTTGGTGTAGATTGAAAGTAAGACTGGGGAGGAGGCTTTGTTCATTTTGAGGAGAGATCCCAAGTCAGAACTTCGTGGATCATGTTCACTCTTTCAGTCTCAAGATAGGTATGCGATTTTTCTTCCTTAATCTACATATTGGATTTGGAGCATTTCTATCGTCACAAAACATTTGGTAGATTGCCTTTTTGGGTGATGAGTGGATTGAATCACAAAGGTAAATTTTTGCAAGTGGGAGTGCAATAGAACAACAAAATCTTTAGTCTAGGGGCTTGAAGGGGAAAAATTGGTATAGTTTTGTTGAGGCTTTGGAGTCAAAAGGAGGTACATAGAAGATTCCTTATTCTAAAGGAGAGGTTAGGAATGAGCTAGCACAACCAAACAATCATTGGAGTTGGAAGGATGCTTGGGTGGGAGATTTGTTGCCAAAGGTCTAGGAATGGTCGACAGGACATTGCTTCACCTAGGGTTTGCGATGTGGAGAGGGCTAAAGATTGGGGCCCAAGAATGATGAATTGGGCTGAGGATTATACACATTACTTTGATGGATGCTATTGGGCTTGACCCAACTATATTTAAAGGTTAGCGCGTTCAGTCTAACTTATTTTCTTTGGGGCAGGCCCCAGACATTTTTCATGCTTTTCAAGTTTTTTTTGTTAGATCTTAGCCCCAATGCCCATTGAAGAATGTCAATAAGCAGCTCATGGTCAGTAAATATCCTTAAAACTAGGCCCAAAGCTTGGGAAAGGCTTGTGTGGAGGTGGGTCTTGATGCTGATGGGCACAACAAACTTGGTCTTGGACTAAGTGATGAGGTGGAGGAGAAACAAACTCACGGTACCTATTTTCCAACGAGGATGGATTGTGCAAGTGAGCAACATGAGTGTTGTTTTTCGGTGGGTAAATGAATGGGGGATGGATATATAGATGAGTTTATGAGGTGGGTTCCTGTGGAGGATGGTTGTCTGGAGGTACTTATGGAGGATAATGGTACGACTGTTCAAATCAGAGGATCAAGATGGTGCAAGTTCTAGTAATGTTACGGTGAGGATAGATGGGGTAAAAAAGGCTCAAGTTGTTGAGAAGGCAGTAACATCAAAGGTTTACACTCGTGGGAGGCAGAAGAGTAAGGAAAAAAAGGGATGAGTCAATTGAGAAGCTTCTTAGGGAAGATGGGAGACTGGTTAAGTTCTTCAAAGAGCAAAGTGATGGTAATTTTAACATTGAGGATTCGAATAGGCTCAAAACTGATTTAGAAAAGGACAGTGGAGAAATTTTTGTGCAGAAATTTTGTTGGAGAAGAAGAAGTGGGGTGACATTAGATTGGGAGGGTGATCTAGTGAGTGATTTTGATTATGATGAAGGGTTACTCATAGGCGAGGTTTGTGAACAACTTGGTTATGGATAAGATTTTTCTAATTTAATGGGGCTCAGTCCTTGCAATCTTCATCTCCAATGGAGGTTCTAGAGGGAGCTCTTGGTTAGAGGCACATTGAATTAGAAGAGGTAGAAGACAATGTTGAGCAGAATGAGACTGGTGGTGATACTGGTTTCGTGTCTCATCTTCAATATATGCTGGATGAAAAAGGTATGCTGTAGGCTGATTCAAAAGGAGAGGAAGTCTGCTTGGATGGTGGCAAAATTAAGGTTAGGAAGGGGCAACAGGAATTGGCTGCATTCAATCAATTATGATGGGAAAGGACTGAAACTTGAAAAGAGGTTTTCTTAGGTAGTGTATTTTTAGGCTTAGGAAGGATTTTGGATGGTGGGCAATTATGGTCTGGGATGCCTCTAATCTTTGTTGTTATTTTCTTTGAGGATTCCTTGTCCTATTTTGCTTGTATCTTTTCTCTCTCTTAATATATCTTCTTTTATTATATAAAAAAATTTGAAGAGAAGAGGAAGGAGGAGAGGGAAAAGAATGAATTGTTGCACAAAATTTATGTTGTGCCACCCGGTATGAAGTTGTTTGTTATTTAATTCAACATTTTGGTGCAGGGGGCTACGTTGTGATGCCTGAGAAATTGCCAAACTATGTTGTCCCTGATTTGACTGACTTCAAGGTACTCATGTCCCTAATCTTTTCTTCAATTTTATTTTATGTTCTTTTTTGTGCAGAAAGAGAAACATTTTATCTTTTCCTTTTCTTCCATTTTTGTGGGTGGAGGTGGAGTGGTTTGCATTCCATTATAACCGACAACTTCACAAATAAAGTAGCAATGTGTGATCATGGTGTTAATAATACATAATTTGATCATAGGATGGATTAAGGGTGAGTTTGGCCAGCCTTTGTTTGGATAAACCTCCTTTTGAAAGCACAAGTTGGGCATTGTGTTTGCGAGTAGTTTTTCGAGCTTTTAAAAAACTAGCTTTCAGCTCTTTTAGTAGCTTTTCAAAGTCACAGATTTGAAGCTTTTAATCGCTAAAAATTGCCTGTTTTGTTCCTAACAAAATTGTCTATTCCATGGTTGTCCCTGAATTTTTCTTGATATGTCAAAATTATCAACACAATATTTGCATCGATTAAAATGACAAATCTATTTTGGTCATTTTAAATATGACTTGAGATCAGCTTCATCTTTTCAACAATTCCTTTTTCATAGGAGGGCAAACAAATTTTCTACCAACTGGGATCAACCTTTTTCAAAAGCTTCTTTTCATCGGCCACTAGGGGCCCAAGCCAACCTGAATTGAATTGTAAACAATTACAAACTCTCCTTATGGTAATGAAGGAAGAAACTCAAGTAAAATAAAATAAAGTATTAATGAAGGAAGAAACTCAAATAAATAAAATAATGTTACCTTTAGAACTAGCAATGTGAAAATTTTCTTTAATACAAGTTCGCTTTTGTTGCTTTTGGGAGTATGGATTTTGGGTCATGGATTTGGGTTTAGATGGATTTGGATAAAATTCAATATGGATTTATATTACATTTTTTCCTAATCTAAATCGAAATCCAAGGTTTCTCTCAAACAAAGGGTTAGTGTATGTTTCTTGTTAGTAGAAATCCCTCTTGAAGGCGCAGTCCTTGCGCATTCTTGCCTTTCATTTGAGGTGCTTGTTTGCAGAGTGGCCACAAAGAGATATATAGTCACAAAAAATTGTTGTTGTTGTTGCTGTTTTTTTTTTCCCCCCAAAATCCAGACCTGTTTATTAATAACATTTGGCTTGTTTATGCGTCTGGAGTTGCAGAATTTTTCTATGTTTTTCTTATTTATTTCTTAATAGATAATTGAAGTGCTTTGTGAATCCACCAGTCTGGGATGCAGTGTTCTTTTTTTTTTTTTTTAAAATTTTTTGTAATCATTTATGCATGTCAGCATCTGAAAAAGGCCAAAGTTTAGATTTTTTGCCCCTCAAGATTTTTTTTGTTTTTGAAGAAATCATGCCAATAGTTTTATTTCATTTTGAATTATGTTTGTTCATATTTCATAAAAGGATAAGTATTGCACTTATGTTCTGTAAGCACAGTATTTGTCCAGGCTAACTCTGGATTGCAAATTCTCTATTTCGATTGATTGAGCCCTTACTTTGCTCTCTAGGACTCATCTAATTGGACATTGTCTTTGCGGTTTTGAAAAATAACTGAAATTGCTGTTTTAGGAGGTCTTCAGAGACCAGTCCCATCCTTGATTTTTGTTAACATTTTCTCAAAACAGAAGATCTAAGTCAATTTAAAAAAATATGGATCAGAGCCAGATTTTTCAAATTGAGCTCTGAAATTGGGTTGGACTGGAGTTGGGTCTGGTCCAAAGCCCCGCGCATTGTTGAAATTTGTTTTGCGTGAATTACCTAATTTGGTTCTGCAGCTGTGGGAGTAAATCATTAAATCGCATATAGAATATTTGATGAGAATTGACAAGCACCACTAAAGGATCCATTGCAAGTTTCAGATGGGCCAATCGCAAGGTCAAGAGTTAAGAAGATCAAGGAAGCGATGTAAGGATTGGTGGAATCCATTACAACGGGTGACGACTTAGCCTAATGTTTAGTGTAGACTTTCTATTGCAATAATTATAGGCATGTGGGCCTATTTTATGTTTATTAGTTATAGGTGTTTAGGGTTACGTTATTTGAATTTGAATTTGAATTTGAATTAAATTTAAATTTAAATTAAAATTTGAATTTAAATTTAAATTTGAATTTGAATTTGAATTTGAATTTGAATTTGAATTTAAATTTGAATTTGATTTTGATTTTGAATTTAAATTTGAATTTAAATTTAATTGGAGGGGTTTATAAATAGACTTGTGGCCACATTCTACAAAAAAAAAGGACATTGAATAAAAATGTAAGGTTTTGTTTCTTTCATTGGTTCTTCAAAGAACTTTTCGAACTTATCGGGATTTCCCGTGGCGTTCACCAACGACTTATCAAACGGCTTTCCACCACCGTTTGTGGCGTCTTCCTTATACCAAGGTTCGTGTTTCACACTAAACAACGGGTTGAGGTCGTATATACCAAAATTCTTGTTTTTCGTAAACAACTTGTCGAGGTCTACCATTCATATCTATCCAAAAATCTGAATTTTAGCTTTCTTGGGCAAGCATTCCAACATTGTTTGTTGGGTCTCAATGCATGTCGATTGAGGTTCGCATCAATATTGCTCCTTTCTATTTAGGAAAAGGGCAGCTCTTGCATTTGGGCCAGAGTGCTCCAATCCTAGCTTTGTATAAGGATGCCTTTTTTTTTGGAGGGTGGGGGTGGAAGTTGGGGAGATTGTTGGGAAGAAACCATTGAGACAAATCAAGGAGGAGCTCACATTTGGTTAGGGAGAGCTAAAAAAATGGAGAAGAGTAAACCGTAGACTGGATGTGTGCCGCTGCAGAAAGGCCCAAAACAGGTATGGCAGCCCCCTATTTCCCTCAAGGCGTAGGCTGGTTATGCAATACATGAGTTCCACCATGACTACCTAGGTTTCCCCTCATCACTGTCATATAATTCATCATCCCCCTCACCCCTACCCACCAACACTTGAGATTGACACCATATTTTAAATGCATTAGCATCATCATCACCCTCATCCCATTCATACATGTTAATGATCGTCATCATCAACTCCCCACGCATTAACCCATGCATCCACATGCATACTTGAGCCTTAGCCCCATGAGACCATGCTTCCCCCTCCAGTCTTATCCTCTTCTTCTTTTTCTTTGCTAGTTTGAGAGAGAGAGAGAGCCCTTGGCGAAGGAGGGTCAGCGACAGCAGGAGCCAGAGGTGTGGAGGAGAGAAAGAGAGAGAGAGAGACAACTCTTGGTGAATGGGAACGCACTGGGCTGTTCCTGCACAATAACACGTGCATCCACAATCATAGTTTTTAAAAAAAATAATTTCTGTTCTCTATTATTTTGTAATTCAAATAAAAAAGCTGAAATGTTTTGAAAAAATGCAGAAAATAATTAAATTTTTTTTTTATTACTATTATGAAAAACAAAAATGTTTTTTTTTCTCTTGGTATTATTATTATTATTATTATTATCATTTTATTCTTTTATTAGCGTTTTATTTATATTTTTAATTTGAATTTAAATTATTAAAAAATTCAAAAATTTGCTCAAATTTTTAATTTTTTTTTCTAAATTAGGTTAATTTCCTGCTTTTTTGCGCCTTTTCATTTTGCTTGCTTCTTTTTAAGATTATAAAAATCCCATAAAAATTGCAAAACTTTGACAAATAAAAAACATGTTTCTTTTTGTATATAACAATGGTGTTTGTTTATAAAGTTTTAGTCTTGTTGCTTTACTTTTATTTAGTTTATTTTATTTTCTTAGCAACTTAGGAAAGCTTGAGATCTTCTAAAAACGGAAAGTTGTGGAAATTTCAAAATCATTAGAGGCCATATGCTTGAATTTTTTCTTGCCTAAGGTGTATCTAGGGTTATGGAATGTATATTTGTTTGCATATTTGTTTTCATATTGATGCAAGGATTGCGTAATTGTCTTTGATCGTCTTATAAAAGCCGTAGGAACATCATTTTAGATGGAAAGTTTTGATATTGAACTTGCTCTTTGAATTAGATTTTGATCTTGTTAAAAACCATTTTGGCAACAAGTAATTTTTTAAATTATTTCGACAACATACACCCAAAGGGCATGCACTATTGCTCTTCTAGGGATTCTTAAGGTGAGAGAATCTTTGCATGTCTTATTGGATTGTTGTGAGGAATGTAAAGTGTCTCAATATTAAAGGAGGGTAGTTAATGTTAAAATAGAAGGTTTTCCTCAATTGTATCACCTTCCTTGGTGCATAATGGTGTCATTTCTTCTTAATTTCTCATGGGCTTAAGTTTCTTATGGGTTCTACAATTTTTTAGCATTCTGAATGATAGGGAGGTGGAGGAACTCTCTCCTCTATTGTTGTTGTTGGAGGGCTGTCGTCATCCAATGGTGGGGATGATTGGTCCTAGGTTTTGTATTCTTTAGGGAGTTATTCTTGCAAATCGTTTCTTGCGCATTTAATTTGGTTTAACATGCCTTTTCCACTGCATAAAAACAGTAAGGTAAGGTTGTTCCTTTGTGACAGGTTGGGCACGGGATCAAGTCCAAGGAAACAACCTCTTTGCATAAAAGCAAGGGTAAGGCTGCGTACATTATGATGACCCTCCCCCTACTCTTGCAAAGCAAGGAACCTTGTGGCACAATATCACAAGCCAAACTTGTCTGCGACATTATGCTTGCCTGTGTCTGCTTGCCTTGTGTGCATGGGATGGGTTACCAAAATGTAAATAATAGCTATAAGTTTTATGCTTGGAGTATGTTTGTATCATAGTGTAAAGTGGGATTATGACTTCTCGAACATTTTGATGTTTCCTAGTGTCAGAGCTAAAATAAAATGTAAAGCTCTTTCGAGGAGGGTGAGTGTTCATCAGTCTTGTAAAACTTACTAGCAATTGTTAAGCGTGTTTAGCCTACTTGCCTCGTCACTAAACACATGTTGCTTACGGAGGTGTTGTTAATGAGTTACGTTGCCTTAATGTTTACCACCTCTTTGCCATTTGCTTTCATGAATTGCTTATTGCATCCACTTTTCATTCAACTGTTGTGAATGTGTTCTTGTGGTAAAGTGCAGTAATCTTTGGTTGACTAGTTAAGCAATATTTCTTTAGCTAGTGCAGCACGAGCTTTACAAGGTGTGGAGTGTTTAGCCCATGACAGTTGGTATGAGAGTTTGATTAATTACTATGTGAATTCAGTTGCCTCATATTGTGGAATGGTGTGAAGCATTGGTAAGAGACCATGCCAACCAATACCTAAAGAATTGAAGTGATAGAAATGCAAGTTGAGATAGTCAACAATGTGGCTGTGGAGATGGCCAAACTTGCTGAACATGTTGATGCATTGGAAGGGTCACAAAGGCACCAATAGGGTTCTTTGGTAGAGATGTTAGAGGACCTCTATGCGACGATAGAAATGTTACAAGCTTAGATGGTAGATATGAATGCCAAGATGGAGCTGATGGTTTTTGCTATGGGAAACCCGAACACTATGGAGTATGGAAGAACAAAGGTGCATGAACCTAGGACTGATGGGGCTGCTCGTGATGCTAAGAAGTTGGAAAACTTCTTATTTGACATGGAGCACTATTTTCATGTAGTGAGGATTGACTTGGAGCAAACAAAAGTATCCATGGGGACGATGTACTTGAGTGGTGATGCTAAGCTATAGTGGCATATCAAGTATGATGAAATTGAGAATGGATGTTGTGTAGTTGATTGTTGGGCAAACTTGAAGAGAGAGTTTAAGGCCCAATTCTTTCATTAGAATGTTGAGTACAATGCTTGACGGAAATTGTGAGATCTTGAGCACATTGTTTCAATTGGGGAGTGTGTGAAATAGTTCTTTGCTTTGATGGTGGATGTTTGGGACATGTTGGAGAAAGAGAAGTTGTTCTATTCTCTTAAGGGGTTGAGACTATGGGCAAGGACTGAATTTCATGGCAAAGAGTTCAAGATTTGCCTACTACAAAAGCTCTTGAGAAACGCTTGTTTGACTATGCTAGAGAGAATTCCATGATGTCCAAAGAGAGTGGTGTGGGTGGAAATAGCAGAAAGCCTTTCAAGAAGAGCAAACCTAGAAGTGGGGGTGTTGACACCTAGGCATCAAGTTCAAAAAGAAGCTTTGTAATCTTGATCATTCAACACACTTAGTGGTAAGGGTAAAATGGCATGCTTCTTGTCTTAAGGCCCTCACAGAGTTGTTGATTGCCTTGACAAGCCATCTCTCAATGCCTTGCAAGTTTCCATTGTGAAGATGATGAGAATGAGGAGGAAACCTTGAGGATGGATGCAATGCAGTTACCTAACTCGTTGGAGAGGCAGACAAAAGAATCGAAAGCTACCCAGGCGAAAGGGTTAATGTTTTTGGATCTTCTTATCAATGAAAAGAGTGTCATGCGATGGTTGGTATTGGGCTATCAATAACTTTGTCTCATAGGTAGAAGCATAGAGACTCAACTTGACCTTACAGAAGGATTCATGATGCATGAAAGCGGTTAACATTGCAGCTTAAACTACTCTGGGAGTAGCCAAGCAAGGGAATGTGAAGCTTGGACAATGGGCGGGGCATGTGAATTTCACAACCATGCTGTTGGATGATTTCCAAGTGATTCTTAGAATGAAATTCTTGAGGGAGACTAAGGAAGTACCGATGCCTATCTGATGGGAGACTGCGAAGAAAGGAGATGATAAGAAATTCCTATCTGCCATGCAACTCAAGAAAGGATTGAAGGGTGAACAAACATATCTTGCCACGTTGGTGGTAGATGAAGATGTAGGTGAAGAGTGGGTGCCTAGTACCACTGTGTTGTATGAGTTTAAAGGTGTGATGCCATAGAAACTACCTCATAACTTGCTTCCACGGCATGGCGTGGAGCATGAAATCGAGTGGTTATCGAGAGTGAAGCCGCTTGCTAAAGGCCATATTAGATCGATCCTCTAGAGTTAAGTAGAGTAGGGTAACAACTTAATAAGTTATTGGAAGCAGGCTATATACTTCCTTCCAAAGCATCGTTCAGAGCACCAATGTTGTTTTAGAGGAAACATGATGAGACCATGTGAAAGTGCACTTAACAAGGTGACTGTGCACATCAAGTATCCCATTACATTGATTGATGATTTGTTTAATTAGCTAATTTAGGCGAAGTACTTGACCAAACTTGACTTGCAGTTAGGCTACTATCAGTTGAGGATAGTAGATGGGCATGTGCTGAAGATGACTTGTGTGACATGGTATTTGAGCATATGAATTCTTGGTGATGGCTTGATGAATGTGCCAACGACATTTTGCACCTTGATAAACTAGGTATTTTATGAGTATCTTGACAAGTTTATCATGGTATGTTTGGATGACGTTGTTTACTATTCCACTTTGGAGGAACATAAAGAGCATCTACGGAAGGTGTTCAATATGCTAAAGGAGAACAATATTTTTGTGAAGAGAGAGAAGTGCTCTTTTGCTTAATGGACTATCAAATTCCTTGGTCATGTAATTGAGAAATGTCATGTCTGGACGAATATGGAGAAGGTGAGAGCTATTCAAGATTGGAAGATCCCAACGATAGTGAAGGATCTTCTTACCTCTTATGGACTTGCCAACTGTAGTTGAAAGTTTGTGGACGGGTACTCGAAGAGAACTACCCCCTTAACAAAACTATTGAAGAAGGGTCATTGGTGTAATTGGACAGAGAAGTTCTTGGGAGCCTTTGACAACTTGAAGGAAGCCATAATGTGAGATATGATATTTGCTCTTCTGGACATCATGAAACCCTTCAAGGTCTAGACTGATGCATCGGACTATGCCCTTGGGGAAGTCTTGTTATAGGATACACATTGTATTGCGTACGAGAGGCATAAGCTTAATGAAGCAAAGCGGAGTACATAACTCTAAAAAAGCTGATGTTAGTGGTGATACATTGCCTTCATGCATGATGACATTACCTACTTGGGTTGAAGTTTGTGGTGAAAATAGATAACTCGTTTGTTAGTCACTTTTTTAAACAACCAAATTTATCACCCGAGTAGGCCCTTTGGTAAGAATTCCTTGCAAAGTTTGATTTCTTACTTAAGAACAAGGTGGGGCAAATGAACCAAGTCATAGATGCACTAAGTAGGAAGGCTAAGCTTATAGCCTTACAGATGGTAACACACTTGATAGTAAGTAAGGTTACCGCAACAATGAGGAGAGTATTGAGAAGAACCTTGCCAAGATCAAGTTGCCCAAAAATTCATGAAGTTGGCGGAAGAGGGCAAATTGCTCCAGTTTTGTTAGAAGACAAATTGTTGATGACACATGTTAATGGGCTCTTAGTGCCTCAATCTGGAGATTTGAAAACTATAGGTATTAATGGCCACACATGCATGATGATGTGGTTGAGTATACTTGAACTTGTTTCACCTACCAATAAGACAAGGTGGGGCAGAAGAAGATTGTAGGGCTATTGGAGCCTCTTTAAGTACCAATGAAACTGTGGCAAAGTGTCTCATTTGACTTCATCATCAGCTTGCCCAGAGTGGGAGATGTAGGGTTTATACTTGTTGTAATAGATGAATTTTCGAAGTATGGTACTTTCATACCCGCACCAAAGTATTGTACGACAAAGGAGATAGCACAATTGTTCTTTAAACATATTGTGAAGTATTGAAGTGTTCTCCAAGCCATTACTAGTGGCTGATACTCAAGATTCATAGACAACTTCTTGACAGAACTTTTCAAAATCCTTGTTTCAGAGCTTGACATTTTTCGAGCTACAACCCATAGATAGATGGATAGACAGAGATTCAATGGGCTACGAGAGGAGTACTTGCTCCATTTCTCACTCCCAATAAGAAGAATTGAGTGCAACTACTTGATGTGGCTCAATTTTGTTTCAACGCCCAAAAAGAGCTCAACAATTGATAAGAGTTCTTTTGGTCTTGTTATAGGCAAGCCACCATTGTTGCCTCACACATTGGATGAGCTGTACTAAGGAAAGAGTCCAATAACATACATCTTCATCAGAGGTTGCTTGAGCTTAGTTGTAGAAAGCTTCCAAGCGGATGAAGAAGTGGGCAGATTAGGGGAGAAGACCATTGCACTTTTACTTGGGTGACTTGGTCCTTATTAAGTTCCATCCTGAATGGATTAGGTCACTATAAAGTCGAGATAGGAGATTACTTTGCAAATATGAATGACCAGTCCTCATTTTGGCTAAAGTCGGGAAGGCTTCTTACAAGGTTGATATTTCGGCTTGGATGAAAGTGCATTTTTTGTTTCATTTTTGTAGCCTCGATCCATTTAACACTGATACTAAAGACCAAGAAGAAGTTTGTCAGCCAAAGCACCACTAAAGACGGTGCAACTTGACAGAAGAGAAGCTGAAGTCATCCTTGCAGTCAGGGAGTTCATTTCATCAAGGAAGAAGTGACGAGAGTTATTAGTAAAGTGGAAAAACCTTAGAGATGAAAAAATCATTTGGATTTCAGTGGAAGACTTGCAATCGTTTGTGGACAAAGTTGAAGAGTATGTAGCCTCGAAGTTAGCAAGGACGTTGACTATATAAGTTGGGGAGAATGTCACAAGCCAAACTTGTTCAAGGCATTATGCTTGTCTGTGACTACTTGCCTTGTGTCCATGGAATGGGTACCATCATGGAAATAGTTGTATAGGTTTTATGTTTTAAGTATGTTTGTGTCTTAGTGTAAAGTGGGAGTATGACGACTTAGACATTTTGATGTTTCCTAGTGCCAATGCTAAAATAGCATATAAAACTCTTTGGGGGAGGGTGAGTGTGCATCGGTCTTGTAAAACTCACTAGCATTTGTTAAGTGTGTTTAGCTTACTTGCCTTGTTCCCTAAACACACGTTGCTTTTTAATGAATTACCTTGCTTCAATGTTTGTGCGTGCTCTCTTTTGCTTTCATGAATTGTTTATTGCTTCCTTCTACTTTTCACTCAAGTGTTGTGAATGTGTTCTTGTGGTTAACTGCGGTAATATTTTGTTGACTAGTTAAGCAAGAGTGCTTTAGCTAGTGGCGCACAGCCCTTCACAAGGTGTGAAGTGTTCGTCCCTTGATACCCAAGATGTCCTTTATGCACTTTCCACTTCATTATATTATTTGATGGCTAAAATCACCTCTAAGATTGGCTGTTCTTAATAGAGTTAACACCATCAATTATAGAGTAGAAGTCTTTTGAAGGCCTCATCTCCGAATGTGTGTCCCTTAGGCTTTGATAGTTCAAAATATGTCTTATATTTTTATAGTGCTCGATGGGCGTGGGGGTAAGTTGTTTAGCCTTTTTTGGAGAAAATTGGGTTTGTTAGGAATTAGTGCAAGATTTGTTGGCTAGTTCCTTTTACTAGATTGGTGGAAGTACAGATGGCTTTGCCTTATGGAGTTGGTATTTTTGCAATGTTCTTGGGTATTTATCTAGAAAAGAATGCTCGTGTCTATAGGAATGACGATGACATGTTCTTTGCTCTAGGACAAAATTCATTATTTGGCTTATTTTTGATCTTTTGCATTTGGTTGTTTTAAAGGGGTGTGCTTCTTAAATATATAGCAAGATTGGAAGGCTGTGTTATTTTGATTTAATTATTTAGAATTTTTTTCTTATATATCATTTTATTCTGAGGAGGATTTCTTACTCCCTTTTGATCATTTTGTATTTTTTATTGAAATATTTTCCTTTCAAAAAAAAAAAAAAAAAAAAAGGTGATAGTAAAATAATTGAACAATTAAAGATCATTGTTGGTTAAATTTAAGACAGTCCAAGGTTAATTAGGTATTTCGTGGGGTGGGTATGTAG
Source organism: Malania oleifera (assembly GCF_029873635.1). Lineage (NCBI taxonomy): Eukaryota > Viridiplantae > Streptophyta > Magnoliopsida > Santalales > Ximeniaceae > Malania > Malania oleifera. Next base: position 7,830,533 of record NC_080427.1, on the reverse strand, counting down.
TGGGTGCTATTGTTTTCCTTTTGCATAACCATATTCCAAACTCAGCTCAATTATGCAGCAAACCCTACTTATTCTATGGACCTAGGTTTGACTTAGTTTTAGAGGTTAGTAGTTAATTGGGTGACCAAGGCACACATTGATTAAATAAAGGGTTAGTGGAAAACCGTATTGCCACAAATTTCTCTTGCCTTCCTTTCCTCGAGCATTAGATCTCTGGGCCACATGTTATGACATATGATTATTTGTATGATTTTGTTTTAGAATTTTCTGCAATGTGAAGTGAACATTTATTAGGAGCCATTTTTTCCCCGTGTGGCTATATCCTTCTCCATTTGACAATCCTTTTTTATTTTGTGGTAATAAATTTTAATAAATTCAAATTCCAAATTTTCTTAGCACCTACACTTTATTCATATGTTTTTGGAGGTCATAAGGTCCACATACTCGTATAAATCTATTTCTACTACAAATGGTTGTAAACTTGCAATATTAGTAGTACTTAGCCAATGTGAAAACATACACACAAGAGTAGTAATTTTAAAGGTACTAAAATACCATGGTCCTAAGGTCAATTGTGCACGCGTGCATAGATGTGCATGCACATAAACTGTTTCAAGTTAGCATGTTAGTAAGGGTATAAACATCATTTATTTTATGTAGAGTTTATTATAAGTAAAGAAGACATACCCATTCTATAGGTTCTCTAGTTATTGCAACATTTCAACATGGTATCATAGCTAAAACTTGAGATCTAACCTCTACATAGCCATTGGCTGCTGCCACTGCTACTGTCACCCCCACCACTACTCCCCATTGCCATCTCTCATATTCATGCCTCTTATTAGTCATGCCTCTCCGTCACTGCAAGTGAGTGATGTGAAAGCCTGAAACAATGTCGCCATCCTAGAAAAATAAGCCTCACGAAAGAGCAAGTTAACTTTGGTAGACTCCACCACCCATTTTGTAAGACCACCTCCATGTCCCTTTTGCAAAACCAATACCATAATTCTCCACAGATATTGCTGGTATGAAGAACCCTAAAACCTTGTCACCTATGAACACACTTGTGTGCCTTCATGTGCAGTTCTTAGGCCACCCGCCGATGCCACGTTGAGTGTGAGGATTTGTTGGAGCTTGTTTTCACTCTTAAGTTTCTTTGGAAGCCACTCCAACAGGGTGTTTTGCAAGTTTTGTGTCTGATTTGTGATATTCATGTTTAGACATCATGACTTGGTCATGATGTCTTGACATATCCACTTCTCTCACACTTGGTATAGGCAAAAGCAATACATTTCTTAGCCTATGTTGTAAGCGTTGGTTGTTAATGTGTGTAGTTGATTCTTTGTTTGTGAATAAGGAGTGTCGCTGTGTTGTTAGTTTCCCATTTGTTTAGTGTCTTTCCTCCAGATGGAGCCCATGAATCTCAATAATAGCCTAGCTCCCACATCATTGCCATAGATTACTGCTGAGGAGTTGAAGAGAAGTAATTACTTACAGTGGTCTAAGGGTGTTAATTTGATAGACATGCAAGCTTGAATATCTCTTTCAATGTGGACCCAATGATGACTAGAAGAATGAGGTATGGGTTTAGGAAGATGCCTTGACTATCTTGTTGCTGTGGAATTCAATAGAACGCCATATTGCGTGGATATGTATCCACCTTGATATCTGTAAGGAGATCTAAGACTATGTGGAACTCTTCTGCATGCACCCTTCAGCTCCGCCTAGTTTGGGCACTTTAAATTAGTGTTTTAAAAGGTGTTATTGAGGCGCTCCTTGAAGTGATTTGGGCCTAAAACGCCCTAAGGCATAAATGGAAATGCGCAATTCCAGAAGGGCGTACGCCTCAGGGTAGAAGGCGTACGCCTTAGGTCTAAATGCTCGCCTTTTACGCCTCAAATGTAAAGGCGTACACATGTTGCCCTTTCCTCCCTCTCTGCGACGAAGCTTCTTCTCTCGGCGAAGCTTTTGCTCTCGACGAAGCCTCGACGACGATAGCTTCTGCTCTCTTGGCAAAGCTTCTTCTCGCTCTCCGACGACTCGGCGACTGCCTCCAACAATTCTTCCAAGCTTCTTGTCCATCTCCGACGACTCCACGATTGCTTCTGACGATTCCTTCAAGCTTGTCGTCTCTCTTCGACGGGTCGAGGGTCCCTTCCAAGCTTTGATATGCCTCCAACGACTCTTTCGAGCCTCTCGTCTCTCTGTAGCGACCCTGTACAACCTCTCTGCTCTGAGATTTCATCTCAATTTGAGGTTTTTGTTTCAAAAATTCAAATTTCAATTTTCATTTTTCAATTTTAAGTTCTTGCTGCACCTGCTGATTGTTCTTGTTCAATAAAAAAAAAACATGTCTGAAGGTGATTCTAAGGGGTAGCATTATGTTTTTAATTTTTTCTCCATTATTCTAAAATTTTTCTTATTTTTATACTATATATAATTTATTTATTTATTAATTATTTTAAAAAATGCAGTCCCAAAATGCTGACGCCTCAATGCCTTGAGGCTTACGCCTCGCCTTGCCTCCCCTCACGGAGGGTAAAACGCCTCGCCTTTTAAAACATTGCTTTAAATTATGTTTTTGAGCGATGTGTTTTCATTAGTTAGGGTGTTCTTGGTAGTTAGCTTGGTAGTAATAGGGCTCCAGAGGTAGTTTGGGAAACCATGATGGTAGAGATGGGTATAATTGGGGGGTGCCAAGCAAATGTACTCATTTTGGACATGGTGGTCATACAATTGTCTATTTTTTGGGATCTCCATGGGAAGCCCCCTTGTGTTGCTAAAGCCACAACTATTGATTCTGCATCTACTCATTGAGTGGCGCAGTGTCTATATTATAAGAAGAGTAATCTAAATTCCTGTAATCTTATCTCTATTAGTAAACTAACAAATTCTTTAATATGTTCGATCACTTTTCTCCCTAATATGAGGATGGTGATTGGTTGTGGATGTGAAGCTATGGTACTTCACTACCTTGATTTGCTATCCTTATCTACTGCTTGCATTGCTGCAGTCACACCTCTTCGCATTTAGTGTCACCTTGGTCATCCCTTGGTGGACTATTTACAAAATTTGGTTCCTAGTTTGGGTCCTTTATCTAGTTTAAAGTGTGTCTTGTCAATTGGGAAAGCATCATTACCACTTTTGCTTCCCGGGTCAATAGACTGGCAATCAATCCTTTTTTGTAAATCAATTCAAATGTTTCGGGCCCTAGTTGAGTCCTTTTCAAATTAAGTAGAGTATTTTGTCGTCTTTGTTGATGATCATTCAAGGATGACTTGACTTTGTTTAATGAAGGGTCACCTTGAGCTATTTACTATCTTTTGCGCCTTTTGTTTTGAGGGTGAAACTCAAATTTTAACATGCTGGTTTCAAATTCTTCATTGTTACAATATTGAAGAGTATACAAAACCCTTTGTCTCACATATATGACCACCTCAGGAATGATTCACCAATCCTTTGGTACATGATATGATTGCTGAAGGGAAAATAGACATATTCCGAAAGTCACTTGTAACCTGCTATACCAAATGAATGTGCCCAAAATGCTCTGGAGTGAAGCGGTTCTTATTGCATGCTCTCTTATTATTTGGATGCCATTGTTTGTTATTGAAGGCAATGTAAGGTAGTCATGTTTCTAGATCTCTTGTCCCCATTACCTCTTAGCATATTTAGTTATGCTTCTTTTGTTCATAAATTGCCTCTTGGTTAGATAAATTGGAACCTCATGCTTTCAAGTGTGTTTTCTTGGGGTATTCTCATTTACATCACAGAGAGGATGTCACTGAATTGTCTCTTTGTCTTTGCCGATGTGACCTTACATATTCTTCCTTCTCCTCCCAATGTTAGTCTTTTGCCTTCTTCTTGTCCTTCCACACCTTTTGTCACCTTGGAGTCCTTGTTGATTGAATCATCTTACCTGGTAGATATGTGCACAATAGTGCTGCAGAGAAAAGTGAGGTCCCTTCAAATTCTAGTGTCCGCCTTTGACTCCCTTGTGCATAGATCCTAAATTTCATGACATTGGTCTTCTCATTGTTGATGGAAAGGTAAATGTACATGTACTCAACATCCTATCTCTAATTTGTTTCTTGTGATTCTTTGTCACCATCCCATTATTGTTTTGTTACTTTTGTCATATATCTCTATTCTAAAGTTTTTTCATGAAGGTTTATTTAATTATGGGTGGAGTGTTGCCAGAGATACATGCCTTGAAGACAAATGCTACTTAGGAACTTGTGTGTCACTTTTGGCTGATGAGTTTGTGGCTTTTTGTTGGGCATATATTGTGAAAGTCAATCTAGATGGTTTGGATGCTTGCTTGAAGGCTAGATTGGTGGTAAAAGGCTATACTTAGGTATGGATTCGATTGCACAGACATGCGATTTGATTACACTGACTAGGTGCTAAGAATGCCAGCAACCTCTTGGGTTTATTACTTAAAGGGAGTCAAGGTTGGTTTGTTGTCTGAGAAAGTCTTTGTATAGCCTAAAGCAGTCTCCCATAGCATGGTTTAGTTGATTCAGTGTTGTGGTGGTTAATTTTGGCCTTTGGAGATGTGTGATGGATCATTTTATATTCTATTGTAATACTGCTCTTCTAATTGCTCATGTGGACAATATTGCCATTTTAGGGGATTATAGTTAGTGCATACAAATTTTGAAGCAATTCTTACAGGCCGTTCTAGACTAAGATTCTAACATCTAGATCTTGTATAGGGACTATCCTATCACAGAGAAAAAGAGAAGAACTTAAATGAAAATACTTAATAGCATGGAAATTACATTTATACAAAACTTCTTCTTCAAGTGCAAGTAATGGACCTGTAGACAGTCAAGTGAAATCCAATCCATGAAAATGTTCTTTTGGATGAGATGGGACTGTTGGGATCCAAGCATGTTAATATATTATGAACTAGTCCATGGTGATATTACAGACCTGTTAGAAAGTTGAATTACTTTGCCAGATAAGTATTGCAAGTTAGTTCGTTGGCTCTCCTCGAAGTAGTCATTAGGATGGTTTTATTCATATCTTGAGATACATTAGGGGTGCACCTGGAAAAGGTCTTTAGTATCAGGATCATGGCGATTCATGTGTTGAGGGATACATTGATGTATGTTGAGCTTGCTCACCCTTTGGTAGAAGGTCCACTATTCTAGATAATGTGTGTTGGTGACAACTTGATATCTTGGAATAGTGAAATGCAAATTGTAATTGAAAGCTCTAGTGCAGAGTCCAAGTATAGAGCCATGGCACATGCTATATGTGATTTTTGTTTGGCTCAGGAATATGTTGGAAAGAGATTGTGTTCCAGCACTCGCAGCTTATGGAGTTGTATGTGAATCAGACAATGGTTTTTCCATTATAGGACAAAACATGTTACTGTTGATTGTCATTTTATTTGGGAGAAACTGGTAGAAAAAAGCTCATTTCAACCACTTATGTGAAGTCTGAATATCCATTGATTGATTTATTTACTGTTCGTTGGGGGGTAAGCATGTTCAGTTCATCTATAACTAGCTAAGAGTATATGATATATGTGCTCCAGCTTGAGGGGGAGCGTTACATGTTAGTGTGTTAGTCAGGTATTAAATGTCATTTTTTTCTACATAGATTTTATTATAAATAGAAAAGGAGACCTACTATTCAGTGGGTATGTTAAAGCTTGATATACTTTGTTGGGGAATAGTGGGTATGTTAAAGCTTGATATACTTTGTTGGCCCGCAACCTAATAGCTTAAGCTTCTAGGTAAAGTGATAACCTAACACTAGTATTAGAGCCTTGGTTCAACATTCTCCCTTATATGCCATGCTGGGGGAGACCCTGATGGTTGCCTTGTCGAGGGAGACCCCGATGCCTTGTTGGGAGAGATCCTGATGTTGGGTTATCCCACATCGGTTGTGGAAATGGCTGGTGGTCAGTTATTAAATGTGAGGAAAAGCTTCACCCCTTGAGCTAGTTTTTGGGGTTGAGAAGGCCCTAGACCACCCAACACTGGTATCAGAGCTGGCTATCAGGAGGTCCTGTGTTCTAATCTTGTGCCCGCATTTATTTTGTGATATTTAAAAATTTATTGTGTGTTTATCTCTCCATGTGCTGTCGGGCTGCACGTGCGGAGAGTGTTAAAGTTTGATATACATTGTTGGCTCACGACCTAATAGTTTAAGGTTTTAGGTAAAGTGGCAATCTAACAGGGTACTCAAGTTATTGCAATATTGCATCATGAACTTCTATCACCATACTAAATGGTTGGTTGTGTAGTGTGCACTCTTTATCCTCTGAAAGAACATCTTCGTAAAGAACAAAAATGTAGAGATATATTCTCTTGTGATCTGTATTTGTAAAAACAAGATAAGTTTTTTGAAGGGTTATGAGATTTGATTGAAATTCTTTATAATTAGAAACTCTTTATGTGCCAAATTATGATATCATAAGGGCCTGTTTCATTTTTGCTCACATTCCTTTATAATTATTACTCTGTTGTTACATCAAATTCGAGACCAAGAGCCTCATAGGAGTACTTAACCATAGGTTTGGAAAAGTGGTGGAGATTTTCAATAGTTTTGTATATTAAATCTTTCATTATATGACCATAAATTTAGAATGAAAGAGAGATAAAGTCAACTTAGAAACGAGTCCTATTGATAATTGACTTTTGTATGAATGTGCCATCTGACAATATGAATGAAGAATTTGTGTTCTGTTTTACTTTTACTATCTGAATCTCAAGTGCAAGCTCCAAATTTATCGTACTAATTGGCTGTTATTGGATTCTTGCAATCTTACATAAATTGTTATGCTTATGGATTCACATCCATAATTTGTGCCCATTAAAATTCTTGAACTGATGGATGAGTGGTATAACATTGAAAGATAAATTAAGGAGTGAACATATTCGTGGTAAGTTAGGTATATGGCTCTTATAAAAGATAATATAAGGGAGGGACAACTTAGATGGTATGGACACTTACAAGGTAGGCCACATAGTGCACCTATGAGGAAGAGTTAGTTACTGTGGGGGGCATTAGAAGGGGTAGGGATAGACCTAAAATAACTTGGGAGGAGATAGTGAGTAAGGATTTAATATCCCTAAATCTGTCAAAAGAAATGGTCCATGATCGCATAAATTGGCGGAAAATGATTCATATAGCCGACCCCACCTAGTGGGAATTAAGGCTTTGGTTTTGTTGTTGTTTAAAATTCTTGAACTTAATCTATGATCCTATGAAGTAAATCTTTATGCATTGGTGATGTGCCTATACGCAAACTGCCAAAATTTTGACTGAATCAAGTTCACTACCCTCACATAGATTAAATTGCATTGTAAAAGGGTAAAAATATTGAGACATCTTGACAGGAACATCAACCACTGCTGTCATTCTGTGTCTTTATTTGAAAACCCTGCAGATAATTTTCTTAGGATGATTCAAGCTTTGAGTTTCATTTGTCCTTGAGTAAGCAAAAGCTTGAACATATAAATATTGTGTGGGCTTGCATGTGTGTGTTTTTTTTTTTTTTTGGTAGTACTAGTCTGGGTTAGGTAAGAATCAGGTGATATTCTTTCACCAGCACCATACTCATGATCCATTTTTACCACTTGGGACCCCTTTAGTAGGATATTCACAGGATTTGCTATAAAATGGAATTTAACAATCACACTGCTACCATCCACTCGATAGGAGCTTATCTTATTGTTTACCAAGCTAAGTTCCCATTTGCAATGTCTTAAAAAATAAATATTTTTTTTAGAAAATTACTTTTAATGAGTATTTGTGTCGATACTCAGATCTTAGATTTGGATTTGGGTGGATTTAGACAAATTTCAATACAATTTTATATTATATCTTATCCAAATCCAATACGACTCTAAATTCAAAATCTTTCCAAATATAGGGTAAAAAAATATTTTTTTGAAAAAAGTACTTATCTGAAAAGGACTTGTAATAAATAATCCCATACTGGTTTTAGACAAGTACTTTTTTCAGAAAAGTATCATTGCCTTCCATTGTATATGCATGTCATCATTTGCATGTATTGACACAATTTGTGCACATTTTTGCAGCTCAAGCCATATGTATCTCAATGCCCAATAGAAATGAAAACTACTGAGGCCACTGATGCGGTTAAATAAGAAAATGGAGTGATATTTGACAGTCAATTGCTGCTGTATGAACTCCATGGTGTAGATACTGCTGAAGTGCATGAAAAAATGACTTCTAGGTTTTACAAAACCCAAATGACCTGCCCTTTTCTGAACTATTTTGCATCAAGCTTCTTAGAACTATGATCGACTAAACGGTGAAAGTTGTAACTGGGGGAGGGAGGATCAAAATTTCCCGGATTTTGGTTCATAACTGCGCATGCCTGCTTCTGAACCCCCTGGATTGGTTACTGGGGTCATTCGAAGCAATGTTTTTCCTTATCAATGTTCAAGTTTTAAAGTTTCTCCTTTGTTGATTGGTTTGGATATTTGAGCTTTGCTCATTCAAAATATCAACAGTTCATATTTGATGTTTTCATGAGGAGCCAACTATAGCTATATATGCCACCCGTTGTGATGTTTTGCGCAGGGATATTCATATGAACACTCTTAACTGTTCAAAATTGCCTGCACATACATATATATTGGTGGTTCTTTTGGTACTGATTGTGTTTCAAATTGATACTCTCAGTTATTAAGTTCATTCTGATTGACAAAATGTTTTGAGTTTCAAATATATAATCCAAATGTAATATTACTTATAAATTCTTTAAACCAGTTAAAGAACTCACAATTAATTAATTTTATTGCGTTATTGATTTTATTTGGCATGCTATTTCATTGGAAGCTTTATAAATAAGCGTGGCACACTTCATTCCAACACAAGCAGCACTCTCCTCTTCCAATATTTGATTTTCTTTTCCCGCATTGCTTTGCTTTGCATTGTTTGTTTGATGTTATGTCCTCTCTCTCTCTCTCTCTCTCTCTCTCTCTCTCTCTCTCTTTTTACTTTTGCAACTTTTCCTTATTGTTGGGTGGTCAAATCTGTTAACAGTAATTTGAGAGGTCAGCCAGGCACGAATTACTATTGTACCTAATTTATACAAGCTAAATTAGCATTAAGAGTAGTGAGGCTGTTTGATATTATTGTTGTTTTCTATTTTAATTTCTATACAGTGAAGAAACATTGTTTGCTATGTTAGTCTTCTGTTTTAGTTGGTTTTTAATTGTTTGTGAATAAAGAAATTGAAAATCATAATTTTTGCCATCTTATTGTCAGAAAATTTTAATATTAAGAAATAAATTTGTTGCTTTAAGTTATTTATTTTATGCACATTTTGTTAACTAAAATAAAATAAAATTATCATATGAATTTAAATACAATTAAAATATGTAAATCCGAAAATAATGAACAAACAAGTCAATGGCAAAAAAATATTTTTTCATGTACAATATGATTGTTATTATAACATGAATTTTGAAGATATAATGACAGTAAAAAAATAGTGAAGTAAACTTTAATTTTATTTTAGGAATTTAAATTGTACTATTTTGTTTCTTTATTATTTTAATCATATATATATATTATTTGATTTAAAGATGAAATGATAATTTTTAATTAAGATTTTAAATTTACAAATGCTAATTAAATTGGTTTTTTTTTTCTAGCTAGTTTCATCTTAGTTTTTGATTTTTATTTTCATGATTTTTAAGGCTTGGTTTTGTTGTTGTTGTTGTCTTGGTTATCTGTATCTCTTATTTTTCCAACACTGGTGAATCTGTTGCCGTCATGTTTAATGGTTTGTTGGAATATCAACTTTGATTCTTGCATCATAGAATGTTCTGATTTAAGCTTGAAGCTCCAATTGAGTTTTTAGAGCGCCCAACCAAGTATAGAAGTCAGTATTTAATTTTTTATTCATACTGGGATTGGCTAAAGTAATAAAACATAATTGGATAGATTTTAGATAGAGTAAAGTAAAAACAGCTAATTTGATAATGGGAGTTCCTGGAGGAGCATGAGATTCTGAATGAGAATAAATTGCATGACAGGCATTTGGGATTGCCGTACGATTCAAGAAAATTATGGTTCGCCTTATTTTCATTCAATTTTAATTATTTTTGTATCCTATATAATTTTCTTATGTGTAACTTTTTAATAATTAATATCTTATATTTCATCAAATGTACAATGAAGCAGTATTTGAATATGAGCAATGAAGATCTGGCTCAGCATTGCCGCCATCTTCGCACCATCCATCCCCAGCTACGACGTGACGTTTGCCACCACTGCCATGCTCTTCGGCCATTCTGCCCCATAGGCTGCGTGTCAACACCGCACTCACCATCGGAAATTGAAACAATTGAGACCCATGTGACCATCGAAATTTGAAACCACCGAGCCCAACACACCACCCGAATGCATGAAACTAAAACCATAAAATTGGGACCAAACTCCATTTTGGAAATCGAAACCACCGGAAATTAAAACCGCCGGAAACCAACTTATGACTGGAACCCATGAAATTCAAATCCCAACTCCCCACAAACTGGAACCCAACACACAATCGGAAATTGAAGCCGCCGCGAACTAAAACCACTGAAACCAGCTCATGACCGGAACTCATGAAATTAACATCCCGAGTCACCACAAACAGAAAAGTAGCCCATGAAATTGAAATCCCAACTCACTACAAACCAGTAATACATAATAATGTAAGAGGAAATAATTCCTACTGAAATACTGTGAATTTTTTTTTTAATAAAAAAATTCAATTAAAATTGTAAATTGAAATGTTGAGAATACAGAACCTATGTTAGGGAAAGGGGATGATAACAGCAACACAAACACAACATAATTATAACACACAGAACATAAGGAGATTACATGGTTCGATCAAACTCGGCCTATATTCACGAGAGAGAGAGAGTCACACTATATTATCAGGAAAAATACAGTGGAGGAGGAGAACATGGTCTCACTCAACTCTCAGCACAAATCTCTCTGCCTCACACACAACTCTTTCTTCCTCTCCTGTCTGTATATTTTTCTCAAACACTCACACCCAGCTATACAAAGCAGTGTACATATATATAAGAGAGGAACATTGGGATGGAGCAGCAATAAAAGAAATATGCATGCTCGAGGCTGCACATGCACCACGACGCTGCAACTACCAAGCAAAAATAAATGCACCCACATGGGTGGGTCAACAAATCACCCCCTCCAAACATGTGGGGGCAGCCAAGTGTCCGTTGATGCTGCAACATGGTGACCTTGCCCTAGACTCAAGGCGTCCGCACTCCTTCGAGAGAGTGCCCGCACCCCCTTGCTGAGGTGCACATGCAGAGATCATCTTCTAGATGATTTCAGTAGATCTAGAAGACCCACTGAATCTGAACATAATTCCATTTTCTCTCTAGTCACTGTCTTTGTCAACATATCTGCTGGGTTTTGACTGCCAAGGATTTTCGCAACTGCTAATATCCCTTCATCTAAAAGAGATCTGATGAAGTGATAGCGGAGTCCAATGTGCTTGGTCTTTGAGTGGAATGCTGAATTCTTCGCCAAGTGTATAATACTCTGACTGTCAATATACAAAACACTCTTCATCTGCTTGAAACCCAACTCTGTCAACAAACCCTATAACCAGATCATCTCCTTGCTCGCTTCTTTCATGGCCACACACTCTGCCTCTGTAGTGGATAGAGTAACAATTTTCTAAATTTGAGATACCCAACTAACAACAGTAGCACCTACTGTGAAAGCATATCTAGTAGTGCTTCTTCTGTGATCTATCTCACTAGCAAAGTCTGCATCTACGTATCCCTGCAATGTCAGATCACTTTTGCCAAAGCATAAACATTTGTTAATTGTACCTCGGAGATACCATAAAATCCATTTTACCACTTCCCAACGAATTTTTCCTGGATTTGAATCTACTGACGGTTCCCACTGCATGATTGAGATATGGTCTCGTGCAAACCATGACATACATTAAGCTTCCTACAGTTGAAGCATATGGCATTTTGTCAATTTCTTTCTTCTCTTCCTCTGACTCTGGAGACTGAGTCTTTGATAACTTGAAATGACTAGCTAATGGTGTGCTAACTGCCTTAGCATCACTCATGTTGAACTTTCTGAGAATCCGCCTGATGTACTCGGCTTGAGACAACTGCAAGGTTCCCTCCTTTCTGTCTCTAGTGATTCTTATCTCAAGCATCTGTTTTACTGGACCCAAGTCTTTCATTTCAAATTCAGTGGACAGCTGCCTTTTCAATTTTCTGATCTTGTCCATGTCTGATCCTACAATTAGCATATCAACATAAAGTAAAAAAATTATGTAACTTGATTTATACCTCTTGAAATAGCAACAATGATCAGCATTGCATTTGCGGTAGTCATTCTTTTGCATGAAACCGTCAAATTTCTTATACCATTGCCTTGGAACCTGTTTCAAACCATACAAACTCTTATTCAACCTGCAAACAATTTTTTCTTTGCCTTTCTTTACAAAACCTTCAAGTTGGTGCATGTATATCTCCTCCTCTAGATCACCATGGTGGAAAGCAGTTTTTTCATCTAATTGCTGGAAGTGTAAATTCTTTGCTGCAATAATGCTCAAAACTGTCCAAATGGTTGTGTGTTTCACAACTAGTGAGAAGATTTCTAAGTAGTCAATACCTTCTTTTTTTTAGAAACCTTGACCATGAGTTTTGCTTTGTATTTTCTCGAACCATCATGCTCTTCTTTTATGCGGTACATCCATTTGTTTTGAAGAGCTTCTTTTCCCTTGGGCAACCTAGCTAGCTCCCAAGTCCTGTTGTCGGTGAGTGATTTCATCTCATCTTTCATGGCAAGTTCCCACTTGCTAGCCTCACCCACCTGACATGCTTCATTATAGCACTCTGGTTCACCTGCATCAGTTAGTAACAAGTAATCCCAATATCTCCTATTTGGTACATGCGGTCAGGAAGGCCTCCTTAGAGTCAGAGTAGGAGTCGGAGTTGGAGTCTGTGGTGCTTCAGAGCACTCCTCTGTGATAGATTCCCCTATTTAGGAATTGTCAATAGTCTGTTGTGCCACACTGCTTTTAGTGAAATCATCAAACTCTACAATATCAAGGTTATATAGTGTAGGATTACTTGATGATGTCGCGTCTTTGTACTAACCTTTTCATTGAAAACAACATCTTGACTTCTAATTATTTTCTTGTTTTGATCATCCCAGATGCGGTAACAAAACTCATCTTCACCATATCCAAGAAATGTGCATTTTTGAGATTTTGGATCAAGTTTGCTCCTAGCCTGATCACTTATATGTACATAAGCAACGCAACTGAAAACTTTTAAATGTGAAAGTTTTACCTCCTTTTTGCTCCATACCTCCTCTGGTAACTGGAACTGCAATGGTACTGATGGACTTAGGTTGATTAGATAAGCAGCAGTGTTGATAGCTTCTGCCTAAAACTGCTTTGGTAGACCTGCTTGTAATCGCATACTTCTGGCTCTCTCAGTCAAGGTTCTATTCATTCGTTCTGCTATGCCATTGTGTTGGAATGTACCTGACACGGTTCTTTCAAGTATGATCCCATGCTCGTAGAAAAACCTTTTGAATTCTCTATCTTCATATTCACCACCATTGTCTAATCTCAGCTTTTTAATTTTTACTCTTGTTTCATTTTCCACCATGACCTTCCATTTCCTGAAAAAATCATACACTTCAGATTTATGTCTTAAGAAATAAACTCATACCTTCCTAAAATGGTCGTCAATAAAGGTGACGAAATAAGATTTCCCGCCAATGGATGAAACTGGGCTCGGTCCCCAAACATCGGTGTGCACCAGCTCTAATTTTTCTTTCCTTGGAGTTCTGCCGAATGTCTGAAAGCTGACTCTTTTCTGTTTGCCGAGGATGTTGCTTTCACATTGGTCAATATTAGCTGACTAGAGACCTGATATCTTTCCCTTTGAGTTCATGATTTTTAAACCTTTTTCACTCATGTGACTGAGTCTCTGGTGCCATAGGTTTGAATCTTCATTCCTTGCAGCAACTGAAATTGACATGCAAGCATCTGAGGTTATATAAAGAGTACTAGTTTTCTTATCGCGCAAGCATGTCATTGCGCCTTTGGAAATTTTCCAACTATCGCCATAGAAGGTTGTAGTGTAACCTTCACTTGCAAGCTGTCCAACAGATATTAAATTTTTCTTGAGATCAGGGATATATCTGACATCAGTCAAACTCCAAGTGGTACTTGTCAAATTTATTTTTTCTTCTCTTTTTCCCGCAATTTCACAACGTTTGTCATTACCAAGATAAACATTGCCAAGATTACCGGGTACATACCTGTTAAGCATTTCTTTGTTGCCTGTTGCGTGAAACGAAGCTCCAGAGTCTAATACCCAAGACTCTCCCTTCCTTTTCAAAGAGCATAACAGTGCATCTCCTTCTCCTGAAGAAGAGACGATATTTGCTACGATCTTATTTTTTGGCTCCTTCTTCAGGGATCGACATTGATTTTTGTAGTGGCCAATCTTGCCACAATTCCAACACTCGATCTGCTTTTTGTTTTGAGTGTTGTTATAATTTCCTGAAGTTCTCGATTTGGACCATATGCTTCTTGATCTTCCACGATTTTGATTTCTATTTTTATTTTTGCCCCTAGTCTGTTTCTCAACTTGTGTGACCAAGGCACGCCCTTGGAGGTTAATAGTTGGCTTTCTAAGGGTGTCGGTATCCTGTAGTGAAACCATCACTTCTTCCAAATTCAAGGTTTTCTTACCAACAAGCAATGCTGTGACGAGATTATCATAAGAAGGTGGTAGAGATGCCAGGAGAAGAAGTACTTTATCTTCTTCTTCAACTTTTACACCAAGACTCATTAACTGGGTCATGATCTTGTTGTAATCATTTATCTGATCAATAATATTTACCCCTTCTTCCATTTTTAGCTGATAGAGTTTCTTCTTAAAAAAAGCTCGTTTTGTTAAAGATTTTGACATGTATCTCTGTTCTAGTTTATTCCATAGCTCAACAGGTGATGATTCATCTAAAACAGAATATTTAACTTCATTTGACAAGCATAAACGAATAGTACTAATCGTTTTCATTTCCATCTTTGCCAAATCATCATCATTGATTTTTTTTGGCTTCTTCCCAATTTGCGGCTTGATCAAGTCACGCTGAATCAAGATATCCTTGACTGTACTCTGCCATAAATTGAAATTGTTTCGACCATCAAATTTCTCCACATCTAACTTGGATAAATTGTCATCCATTATAGAACAGTAATTTAGAGGCTGATTTTTAGCAAAATCGACTGAACCAATGCGTTCGGAATGGTCAAAATAGCTAAGAATAGGTCTGACCCGATTTGTGTGGGTCCCATAGATGTGTGGCAGGCGGGCCTCATTGGTAATGTGGCAGGTGGGCCCCTTGGTGACGTGGCAAAAAAAATGTTGCAAATTCTGGGCATGACAGCAAACACACCTCTGCACACACTTCTCCAATGCAAAAAAGGGCTCCAAAGCAATTATTGTCAAAATGTAAGATGTGACCCTTTTTTTATTATTAAAAAAAAACCTCCTTTGTTGTTTAATAAAAAAACCTTCCTTGACTTGCAGGGGAAGATTTCAATTGTCTTCCCCTTTACCTTTCTCCATCATAGCTCAGTATAAAAAAAAAATGGAGGTTTTCGCAGGGCCCCACCAGGCAACCACTCTTGTGGCTGAGAGATCTGACATGATCAACACGATTAGTAGCTGCGTGCGATCTTCGTGGGGAAGCAACTCAAGGAGTTGGTATGAGGACAAGTAAAAAAAAATTCCCTTCACACCTCTACGACGTGGTATGTGGTCGCAGCTCCGACTCGATGTCGCCAAACCCCGAACTCGAAGGTAAGCTTAGATCATGCTCCTCACCCTTTCATGCTCTGATACCAGTTGCTAGGGAAATGGGATGATAACAACAACACAAACACAACACAATTAGAACACACATAACACAAGGAGATTACGTGGTTTGGCCAAACTCGGCCTACATTCACGGGAGAGAGAGAGAGTCACACTATATTATCAAGAAAAATACAGTGGAGGAGGAGAACACGGTCTCACTCAACTCTCAACAAAAATCTCTTTGCCTCACACACAGCTCTTTCTTCCTCTTCTGTCTGTATATTTTTCTCAAACACTCACACCCAGCTATACAAAGCAGTGTACATATATATAATAGAGGAACATTGGGATGGAGCAGCAATAAAAGAAATATGCATGCTCGAGGCTGTGCATGCACCACAACGCTGCAACTACCAAGCAAAAATAAATGCACCCACATGGGTGGGTCAACAACTTAATTATGGCAGAGGAAATTGTAAAATTTCAATTGAAAAAGAGTGATAATACTGATATGCAAAATGTCTAAAAAAAATTGGATTTTTGATTTTTTTTTTAAATCCGAAAATTATAATTTATAGACCAAATAGATATGTACACGATCACTAGGCAAGGAGAGGGAAAAATAACTCCCAAATAGGGATTTTCTAAGCAGACAATTAGAAAGCCTTACACGACTGAGATCAACAACAACAAAATACATCAAAACCTGAGCATCCCCAGAAGTAAAAGCCAGGATGACAAAACAAACAAACAAACAAACAAACGAACAAATTCAGTCAACCAAAGGGTGGGGGGGGGGGGGAGTACTCCCCCAAAGCAATCAACAAGCCAAACAAGGCTAGAAAAAGTACTACTCAAACATCCTAACTTAACCAACTAGATAGGGAAATTTATTATAAACAATTCTGTAAACGTGGGATTGGAAATAATTGATGAAAGTCTTTGGAAGGGTTGCAACTCCCTCAAACTTCCTCCTATTCCTAGCGTGCCAAAGGCTGTAAACCGTAATAGCAAGGCAGGCCTTCTTAGCAACAACATGGACTCCTGTACCCCTGGCCTCTTTGCGCATCCACTTGAAAGCAAATTTAATTGTAGTCCTGTCTCTTGAAATGCCCATCCAACCCTAATGAAACTCTATACACAGGAGGAAAACCTGCATTTGAAAAATAGATGGTCAATGGTTTCATTTTCAGAGTTGCAAAAAACACATGATTGGTCCACACCATCCACCCAAAATCTATCACAAGCAGCAGGTTCCCTTTTGCTCCAAGCTACAATATAAAGGAATGCTTCAGAAGGCAACAATTCTTCCATACTACAGCATGCCAAAGGACTTTGTTACCCCTGTCTCTCCAGAAGTGATAGGCTTTGTGATGGGGATCAGCATGCGTTACCCCTTTCTTTTGTAGATGTTTTGACACGTGGATGACCTCCAGATGTCCACGTTTCCTTCGTCGGCATGCTAATGCATGGACAACCTCCGGATGCCATATTGTTCATAACTCCTTTGGAGGAACTCATGGAGTATCTAAAAGATGTTTCAGTGTAAGAAAGACCCCAGCAGAGATGCGGAAGCAAGTCTAAGATCAAGATCCATGCACGCCCTACATGGTATTGTGGGCCCCACGCGGCTCCATTGGGCCCCACATGGATTTGGGCTCTTTCTTTGACATATAATTTTAGATTTAAAGTTGTAATAAGTTTGAGTCAACCAAGCTTGCAAGTGTGTGCTTATTATTTATTGTGTCTAGAAAATAGGAGTCTTTAATGTGTTAGAAAGTTGTGAGTCTTGTAAGTTGGAGTGTTGAGAGTTGTGTTGTATTTATTTTGTCTCCCATGCTTGTACAAGAATTGTTAGTGTGTTTAGTCTTTGTCCCCTCATGCTAGCTTAGTTAGTTATTGCTGTGTCTTTCCCCTCTCCATGCCAAAGTCTATAAGTATGTCATGTATCATTGTAAGAAGAAGCTAAGCAGATATTGTTATTGAATTAAAAAGACATTGTCTTTGTGAAGCTTGTATAGCTTTGTTCCGATCCTTGTGATTGAGTGGTGAAAGGCTACAATCGTTCTCCTTGGAGATTAGGTGGTGTGAGACCACTAGTTATCCAGCGACTCCATTCATATCCCATTTTCACGACATCCCCTCCATCACCCACACGACCATCACCAAATTACCCCCCGGCCAACAATCCTTCATTTTATTTGCTGCATATATATATATATATATATATATATATATATATATATATATATATATATGCTAGTCTAACTTGCGAAGAATATTGTCAAGACATCCTTCATAGTTATTGGTAATTTCAGCATTCGTTTGGATCATTACAAACATTCAGCAGTTCCACTTCCTTCATTGCATTCAAAGCTTGATCCAAGGAATTCTATGGTGTGTTTTGAATTTGTGGTGAATCGAACTGAGTCATCCCACGATTTATTTTGGTAATGTTGTTCTTTTCTTAACCCTTAAACTAATTGTGAATTCCTACTTGAAGCCCATAAGCCTTGAATAAGAAATTGCTTTGGAATTCTTGCATATTATTTCAAACCCATACGAGATTAGGCGACTGACCTCGATAGATCAGTCAACTGACCTTCTACTGCTCTCGGTATTTCCATCTAAATTTCAGACAGTCGACGGAGGTCATTGGTTCAGTCGATTGACAAGCTACTGTCCCTCTAGAAATTTGTTCCTAAATTCTTCAGGCGACTGACCCTTATGTCCAGTTGACTAAAGTCACCCAAAACCTATAGTTTTCAATATTAACTCACATTGTTTGAATCCCTACTCAACCTTGTGTAAGCTCATACTTGAAAACCTGAACTTCTATATTTGAATAAGCACATTTGAGTTATAAGATTAAAATATTGATACTTGCTAGCTTTAAAATCAATTCTAGGAATATTGTTGTGCTAAACATAGGACTTTCATTCTTGAAATATTGAAATAACATCTTTCCTCATTTAACTTTATTTATTTGTGAAAGAACTCTTGGGACTTATCTATGAACAACATCGTGCACCTTTTAAAAATCCTTGAATATGTGAAATATCGTATGATTTATTGTGTTTATGTTGGTTGATTTAATTCTTAATTTAAAGTGTATTGAGTGTATGTGCTTGTGGGAGGGTTGAACAGTAGGTCATAGGTTGACCATTCCCGTCCTACATCATCTTGGTATCAGAGCCTAGGTTAGAGCCTAGGTTTGGTTAGGCTAAACCCTCAAAGTTCCAGTTCCTTAGCTTGCAAGATTTTACTTTTAGATTGAAACAACCGCAGGATTTTGCTCAAAATAGCCCACCTGTATTTTGAATTTTGGATATTTGGAACTTAGTTTGGTTAGGTTTACACTTGACCCTACTTTGTGTGACCAAACACCATAATCATTTATATTTATAAACACGTAAAATTTCCATTTTAACTGGTGAAGTTTACAAATCTATTGGCTTAATCTATTCCCCTTGCCTGGCTTTCAGAAATTACGCCAGTAGGGACCCCAAAACGATGCCTGCGACGCTCACCCGAACCCTAATTCAATAACCCTAGTTCAATCAAATCAACCCTAAATAAAATACTATTTTAACATTTCCTAAGCCCATAAATTCCAAATAAACAGTTAAACTCCCAAAAATAACTAAATTTCTTAATTCCCTAAATCTCACACTCGCTTTGGAGTGGTGTTCAGGACCCCCAAATTGAAAATTTGTTCCGGCCAAAATGACAACGATCGAGACTAGGACCCTGTGGTAGTGCCTGATTGTCGATTTAGTTGAAGATTTAAGGAAAAATTGAGGAAATAAATGGAGTATACCTTACCTCAGGAGTGGTGCCTACGTCGCTCATACGAAAAATTCACTCCAATAGGAATGTCGGTGGCGGAGATAGAAACCCAGGAGTATCTTCCGTTTTCCGATCGGCCGAATATTTATCAAGAAAATGATAAGAGAGAGAAGGAGGATGGAGGAGAGCATTGAGAGAGAGAGAGAGAGAGAGAGAGAGAGAGAGAGAGAGAGAGAGAGAGAGAGAGAGAGAGAGAGAGAGAGAGTTAACTCTCTAGAATGCAGGAAACAATTTTCCTATCAGGAAAGTAACCTATGTATATGTATATTATATATTATATTTAATTATTATATTATATTATTTTATATAACATTATATATATATATATATATATATATATATATATATATATAAAACCTCTTCTGCTATATAATGCTATAGTTTATTTCTTCCTTACTAGGAGGTGTCTCACCCTGAGGAATTATTATCTTTTCATGTCCTTCAGGTAATCAAGCTTAGAAAGCTTTGGGGTAGGGTTAGAATTTTGGTGACTTGTGAGTGGTAGTAAGAACTGAAATATGTATAATTATGTTTCTAGAATTTTTATTTATGTAATATGTGGATGGATACTCCTTTGGGGTTGTATATAGTACTCTGAATTTTATTTGAGGTTGTTTATTATTTTTCGTTGCGTGTATGTTAGATATGGTATCAGAGACGGTGATTAGTCTCATCACACCCCGGGCCCCACTTGGAAGGTTTCGGGGCGTGACACAAAACATGAATGTAAAATAAACAAGATAATACATAATACTATACATGTATGGAGATTAAAGTACGAAGATAAGGGAACACATGATATGATATCGGGGTTCGGCCAATACTGCCTACGTCCCCGCCTCAAGCTCACAAGTAAGAGGATTCTACTAAGTTTGCTCACTTGTGGGTGGAGCGACACCGTTTACAACATCTTACCAGGATGGTGAATCTAGTTCTCCTAACAAGGTTTAAACTAGTCCAGTACTCTCCTAACCGGGTCCGAACAAATTTGGGACTATTCATAGGGCTAGTCTCCCTCTTCCGACTACCCGTCGGGAATACAAGAGATAATCAATAATTTTTATGTACAAAAAAATGTGCTTCTAACACTAAGCAGATGATGTACAACAATATGCTCAATACACTCATGTATGATATGAATTAAAACTCAATGTGAGAATGTGTATTTTTCATTCAAAAATATTTCTCAATAAAAACCAAGTGTGAAAAATAGTTTTCTTACTAACAAAGAGTAAGAGACCTTCCAAGCAGTGATATTAAAATAAAAATATGCTCATGGTACTCTTTTCAATATGCCAAATTTTTTTCCAAAACTAGTTTTTCAAATAATGTTAGGGGAACTAGAATTCTTGCTCAAATATAATTTTGCAATGAGAACACAATCACCCCAAAGATATTTATCAAAATAAAATATATGGGGTAACCTCTAACAATACTCTCAAAACGATTTTCAATAAATAAATATGAGTGAGAGTATTATGCCTAAAATGAAGAATCAATGCTCAAATGAATTCTCTCTAAAAAGTTTTTTCAAATTAATGCTTTGAAAGATTGAAAGAATTTTGAGCAAAAAGAGAAGTATGAGTATAAAAATTTTAGAAAATTTTTCCTAATAATTTTTGCTAACCCGTTTAAAAATGTGTAATGGAGGGGTATATATAGAGTTTGAGACAATTTTGACCGTTAGGGACATATTAAGGACTTTAGTAGAATTTTTTTAATAAAAAATTAACCCTAATTACCGAAGTAAAAATATGTGAACCCGAGAGGTTCAGTCGCCCGGTTCATCGGGTCGGTCATCCGAACAGACTCATAGACAAAATTGGGTTCGGTTGGCTGAGCAAGACATCAGGCAATTGAGCCAAGACTATTTTCCAAACCTTCGTAGGTTTGGTCGCCCGATCTAGGATTCATTTTATTGGCTGTTGACCTTCGGTCGCCCGGTGTGATTTTGAACTACAGGTTTGGGCGGCCGGGGCAGATAAGGAAGCTCACCTTTAAGGTTTGGTCGACCATGGGCATTTTAGTTCAAACAAGGTCGGTCGCCTGAACCTCAGTCAACTTGTTGACTTCTGACCCGTTCGGTCTACCGAGGCGTTTATAACACCCTAAGGTCGGTCACCCAAAACCCTTTCAAAACACAAGTTAGGTCTTGATTTTTATTTAGAAATCAACCCTGTTCGCATAGGTATAACTTTTAAGATATAGGTGATTTAGCATGAAGAATTTTGGGGATCTAAAGTCAGTCTATGACCTTCACTTTTTAATTGAGCCTAAGAGTTCAACGTCGGTCGACCAGTCTTATCAAGGTCTTTTGTTTTCCCTACGGTCCGTCTATGGTCATCACTGAGCTTTTATTCATACCATGCGTATCATGCATTATTACAGATCAAAATATAAATACTAAATGCATTTACAATTAAAATAAATATCTTCTTCTTTTTTTACTCCTCTAATCATAAAATACGCCAGACAATATGATCGTTATGTCCCTCCGGCTTCCATCAATCCTCTCTCATATGTGTGTTCTAAATTAATGACCTATTCAAGTACTAGGCATAACTTGCAGTTTTATCATTATCAAAATGGGCTAAAAAAGTCAACACACTTCATAATTAGTTTTCAATTTTATCTATTTTTATTAATTATTTTCTTAAAATAGAAAATTCCCTCCTCTAGCAGCTTCGCATGCACAAGCACCACACGATACGTGTCACAGATTTCGTCATGCTACATGTCCACCCGTCGTCGGCCAAAGCCACGCGGCACTACCATTTCATCCTTTTAAATTCCACGTGTCGTATGACCGAGTCATTCTCATCCTTTCAATGCTTCGCTGATTGTATATAAGAAGAGCACCACCTGCTCGACCTATTGTCTCTTAAAGATTCTTTTGATTCTGATTCTCCCAAGCGAAAACTTTCATTGCCGAAGAGTGCAAAAAGGAAGAAAAGGTCGTAGAGGGTGCCAAAATGGAACCGGAAAATGCACAGAAAGGGCAAGAGCAAGAAAAAGAGCAGCAGCGGTCGGGCGTTATCGGTACCCTGCAGGAGGGAACGGTGTCCGTCCTACGGGCAGTTCAGTCCACGTACGAGCACGCCAAGGAAGCAGCCCTTGGAAAGACCCACGAGACTACCGAGCAGACAAAGGAGGGAGCGAAGGCGGCCTCGGGGAGGGCTGCGCAGATGAAAGACGCAGCCATGGAATCGACTGCGGAGAAGGGGAAGCAGTCGCAGGATTCGGCGGCCCAGTACAAAGATTATACGGCGGAGAAGGCCAAGGAGACCAAGGATTCTGCTGCTGGTAAGGCCAGCGAATACAAAGATTATGCAGCGGAGAAGGCGAAAGCGACGAAGGATTACGCTGTTGGGAAGGCCAGCGAGTACAAAGATTACGCGGGTGAGAAGGCGAAAGAGACGAAGGATTCTGCTGTTGGGAAGGCCGGCGAGTACAAAGATTACGCGGCTGAGAAGGCGAAAGAGGCAAAGGATTCTGCTTTTGGAAAGGCCGGCGAGTACAAAGATTACGCGGCTGAGAAGGTGCGAGAGGGGAAGGACACAACTGTTGGGAAGATTAGTGAGTTGAAGGATTCGACGGTGGATGCTGCGCGGCGAGCCATGGGCTATGCAACGGAAACGAAGGAGGAGACTAAGGAGAAGGCGGAGGAGACCAATGAGAAGGCAGAGGAGACGAAGGTGAGACCTCGTATTGGGTATTATAATTTGATGGAATAAATAATTAATTAATTCTTAGGCATAAAGTAAAAGGGATAAAATTTGCAGGATGCGAGTGAGGAGGCGACAAGGCAGAAGATGGAGGAGTTGCGATTGAAAGGGGAAGAACAGAAAGATGAAGCAGCCGAGAAGTCCCGCGAAGCCAAGGACGCGACAGCTGAAAAGTACGTATGCAGTAAACACTAAACAGATTACTTAGTCTCCTACCCTTGCATGGATAAATATTTTGCATCACTGTGCGCGCGAGTGAATGTGGTGTGTGATTGGAATGTATGTGCATTATTAATTACAGGGGGAGTGAAGGAAAGAGCAGCCTTGGAAGGGTGACGGAGAGCGTTAAGGAGAAGCTCTCGCGTGCCACTGAAGAGGGTGACGAGGAGGGAACTACACGTGTTGACGCTTAGGGCAAGATGTGATGGGCGATGCGATGCTATAGATGATCCATGGCTACCACTTCAGCTGCTTTTGTGTTGTAAATTTGGACTGGTGCTATATATCCGTGTATATCTTCGTGCCGTGTGTTTGTGTTTCTTGTTTTTCAAATATATATATACATATATATACTCTCCCATTTGAAATTTCTTGATACTCTTGTTTGTTTGTATGATTTTAGACGTGATAATTAATAAAGTCATCTCGTAATGGTTAATGGCTTCGTTCTGTCTTATTACTAATAGCAGCGTGCTTATTACAACCTTCCATCTCCAAAATTAATAACTGTAGATGAATCCATCGTCCCAAGTCAATGCTTATATGTGGTGATATGCACTCTCATTTTACACGATTGAGAAGGGGGAAGCCTAGGCAATGAACCCGCAGGATCGCCCATAGACCCCGTCCAGGTAAGTGTAATTCCTTACTATATTTAGTTCTCCTCTCCGCTGGTTATATTTTTAATTATATTGTGCAGTAGATTTCATATTTTATGCACTACTGTGCAATTTTAATCTTTGTATTGTAGTCACTCGAGCCACAAATTAATGATCTATACTTTTATTTTAGAACTTCAGATAAAACACATTCAGCCTCTTTTAAAAAATTCAACAAAAAAAAATATATTTTTTATATAAAATATAAGAGGAGATTCGTTTAGAGGAGATTTGTATTTGTTTGTCTTTCTCAATAACAATAAAAGAAATTTTCTTTAAATAAAAAAATATATATTTTTAAGCCATTGGAGCAATTGTCTTGTCAGTCCATATTTCCCTAGTTTAGGTACATAGTACCGCCACTTTCATATAGGACTCTACCCTTATTTATTCTTCTCTTTCGGAAGTGGTGGTGGATCAGTGACTT
The DNA here is from genome assembly GCF_029873635.1 of Malania oleifera. NCBI lineage: Eukaryota > Viridiplantae > Streptophyta > Magnoliopsida > Santalales > Ximeniaceae > Malania > Malania oleifera. The sequence continues at coordinate 7,805,776 of NC_080427.1, read as the reverse complement.
TTCATTAACTTACTTGCATGATGATCCAAACAGTATTTAAAATTTTTTTTTTTAGGTTCAATTTAAATTATAATCAGTATTTTGTAATTTAGGGTCTTTTTAATTTGTCTTAAGTTTTTTAATAAATTAAATATACAAATATTTAAAATAAATATAACATTCTCAATAAATTAAATAATTGCATACAATTACTACCTTATATCTCATTTAAATTTGAAACGTGTATGTAAAATAGTTAAACAATAAATATAAACATATACGTGTGACATTTCATTTAAATAGTATGTGTGTATGGAAAATAGTTACAAGCATAAATGAACAACTATACACATATGGAAATTAACGCGCAAAAAATATATGAGATAAAGGGAGACATACATACGATTTATTATCGAGATTCAGCCAAATTAGCCTACGTCCCTATTTTGGACATACCCCCTAAGGATTCCACTATCACTGCTTACAGCAAAGCTGTTTAAAACCTCTGCTTATGGGGCGAGGTAAACCCCAGCTCAATTACTGGGCTGAGCCACGACCAATACAACCTCTCCTTACGAGACAAGGAATATGCCAACTTAATTACCAGGTTGAGCTCAATTAGTCTCCTTTATAGGGCGAAGACACTCAAGTTCGATTTACTGGGCTGAACCAAACTAATCTCTCTTACGGTGTAGAGACTCTACAGTTCAATCAACAGGCTGAGTCAAACTAGTCTCATAAAACAATTTTTGTACATTTAGATGCTTCTAATACAAGCAGAGATGTAAACATTAGTTTGTAATTTAGGGTTTTTTAATCAATCTCAATTTTCTTAATAAATCAAATATGCAAATAATTAAAACAAATATGACATTCTCAACAAATTAAATATTTGCATACAATCACCACCTCATATTCCATTTAAATTTGAAACGTGTATGTAAAATGGTTAAACAATAAATACAAACATACACGCGTGACATATTTCATTTAAATAGTATGTGTGCATGCAAAATAGTTATAACTATAAATGAACAAATATATACATATGGAAATTAAAGCGCAAAAAATAAATGAGATAGAGGAAGACACACACACACGATTTGTTATCGAGATTTAGCCAAACTAGCCTATGTTCCCGCCTTGGGCATACCTCCTAGGATTTCACTTTCCCCAGCAGAAGCTGTTTACAACGTCTCTTTATGGGGCGAGGTAAACCCCAACTCAATTACTGGGTTGAGCCACAACCAATACAGCCTCTCCTTACGACATGAGGAATATTCCAACTCAATTATCAGGCTGAACTCAACTGGTCTCCTTTACAGGGCGGAGACACTCTAGTTCGATTTACAGGGCTAGACCAAATTGGTCACCCTTACAGGGCAGAGACTCCATAGTTCAATCAACAGGCTAAGCCAAACTAGTCTTATAAAACAAATTTTGTACATTTAGATGCTTCTAATACAAGCAAAGATGTAAACATTAAAAGCTCTAAACTACACTCTCATATGATATGAAATATGCTTAGTAGACGAAGGTAATTTTCTCAAAATAATTTTGTAATCTTTGAATATTATGTATATGATAAGCACTTCAAAGATCCAAAGAAATATTTCTCCAAAAATATTTTTCAATAAAAATTAGGAGAACCTAGGGTGTTTGCTTCCAAAGTGATTTTTGCACAAATAAGAATATATGATCTTTGATTTAAAATATGGAGTGAGTAAGAAAACATTTTAAAGATCTGAATGTGATACATATGTTCTCCAATAAAGATTTTGCAAAAAGAAATTATTTGGAGAAACTAGGATTTAAACTCAAAAATATTTGTACAATGAATACTATATGAGCATTTATATCTTGCAATAGATGTGCAAAGATTCAAAAGTTACGTAGAGTTTTTCTAATAAATATTTATCAAAAAAATAATATGGGAAACATTCAGAGCTTACTCTCAAAAATTAATTTTCAAAACTAACGAACAAGTGAGTGTAAATGCTATCGATGATTAAAAATAAATGCCCTAAATAAAATGAATGCTCTCTTTCGAAAGTATTTAAGGGAAGAGAGTAGGAGAGAGTATGAAAAAAAAAAAAAAATTGCCCCAAAAAGAATTTTTGCAATAAAATGTGTTTGGGGGAACTTTTTTTTTTTTAACTAAAGGTGGGCAGCACCTTCAATTATTTATTGATATACCCTCACTTTTGGCGGAGGACTACCGTGGTTACAAGAGGAGCAATGAGATATTACAGATAAAATAGACATTAAAGGCCTCCTAAAAACAATACCAACAACCAACCAAAATAGGACTACAAATCCAAACAAATCTAAATTAGAAACAACTCTAAACAAGCCTAGCAAAAAGCAAACATAATAAAATAAACTAAAATAAAAAAATCTAAATCAAAAAAACAAAAATCGAGAGGATGAATTAATGACGAAGGAAAGTGAGACCCAACTTATCCATCCAAAAGATACCTTTCAAAGAACGTGGTAAAAGATGTTGTTCTTCGTAGATGACATTGTTTCCAATTTCTCCTTCTCTAGCGAGAAAATCAGCCGCACTATTACCTTCCCTATATTGATGGATCACCATAAAGTTCACTCCTTCTAACTCCACCACAAGGTCCTCCCAAAAACCTCAAAGATACCACAAGGTACATCTACCTTTCCGAAACCAATCAACAACGATTCTTGAGTCACTTTCAATAATCACATTAAAATAATGAAGTTATTTGCATAAACAAATTCCTTCCAAGATTGCTTCTTTTAATTCCACACTATTGTTTGTATCATTGCCAAAATAGTTTGAAAAAGCCGCTTTCATCATGCCATGTCAGTCCTGAATGATTCCTCCACCTCTTGAAGTACTCGGGTTGCCCCTACAGCTCCCATCACAATTAAGTTTTATCCACCCTACTGGGAGTTTAACCCACGAGATAATTTTTTCAGGTCTTGCGCAAACTCCCTAATGCTGAATTTGAAACTCTTTCAAAATCGTAATGTTTGATATCTTCAATTTTTGAAAAGAATTAGAGCTCTTAGCTAAAAAACTAACCCAGTATCGAACACTTCTCCACGTTTGATCCGCATTTTGGTAAACTCCTTCCATTCTCCCTTTGCATCTTCAATTCCAAAGGCACCACGTAATCAAACACGGAATTAGACAGATTAAAATACCTTTAATAGATGATTTTCGAGCATATTGGAACAAGTTTGCAATTCTATTTTTCTAGGGAAGGAACCGTTGGAAAGGAATCCCCAACACCATACTAGCCCAACGCCAAACCTCTGAAGCCACCTTGCCTAAAGAAAGAATGTGATCAGTGTTTTCCTGGCTTCTCTGCACATAGCAATCACAAGCCGAAGCCATAGATATTTCTTTTGCCTGAATTATATCATATACTGCGAAGCATCTAAACTAAGTTTTCCATAAACACATTGAGATTCTTTTAGGCAATAAAGAATGCCAAAACTAGTCATTTGACTCAAAATTACTTCTGCTCCTCACTGCCTCTTATGCCATTTTTGTAGAGAAATTTCCATTAGGGGCAGGCTTCCAGAAGAATATATCTTGACCACTTTTACCAGCTAGCACATTATGTAAGATTTTCATAGTTCTGTTGGCCCCAACCAATTCCATTAATAAATCAGAGTTCCAGTTGTTATTCAGCCAGCAATCCTTAATACACAGCTTCTTGTTCGAAATATCCTCAATGTGCACCTCTAACGGGCCTGATGTAAGCCACCTATCAAACCAAAAAGAAAAATTACCACCTCTCACCAAAATTTTAACATTATCCTTAATTTGGAAAGGTGGCCATCATTGATTTCCAGAATTGAGAATCATTTCATCTCCCCTTCCTTATTAATAAATTATCATTTCTTCAATATTTAGCCTTGAAAAAACCTAACCATAGATTGTTAGAAGTGAGCAGTCTAAAGGCAAATTTCATGAGAAGCGATTTTTGGACTTTTTTAAGATCTCTCAAGCCCATACCCCCTTTCGAGGTGGGTTTACAAATTTTCTCCCAAGAGTGCCAATGAATCTTCCTTTTACCTTTTACCTTTCCCTGTAAAAAGTTAGCAAGAAGAGAGTTGATGCGAGAAAATGTGACCTGTAAAACATTAATAACCGACATCAAATACAGCATGCTAGACAACACATGTCTTAATAAAATCTATCTTCTACCTTATGAGAGCAACTTAAATTTCCACCCTTCAATTTTCTTCCTAATCTTCTCCACAAGAGGCTCCAAGATCCTGGAAGACAATTTTCCAGAAACCAAAGGAGCACCCAAATACGTAACTGGGAATTTACCTTCCATGAAATTCGTGATTTTCAATAACCCACGTTTCCGAGTTGGAGTAATATATTTCAAAAGGAATAACACAGACTTTGTCTTGTTGACTTTTTGACCTGATCACTTCTCACACATCTCTAGAGTGTAAACCAAATTTCTAATGGACCTTTTCCCACCATTTGCAAAAATAAGAATATCATCCGCATAAAGCAAATGTGAAACCAAAGGGGCCCCAATCAGATGATTAAATTGTCCAATATGACCTGTCTCATAGTTTTTCCTAAGAAACTTTGTCAAAACCTCCTTCATTATGATGAATAAATAAGGAGAAAGTGGACCCCCTTGCCTCAAGCCTCTAGTCGATTGAAAAAACCCTTTAAAAGTTCCATTCATCATAACGAAAAATCACGGGGACTCCACACAATTTTTTATGAGCTTGCAAAACCTCTCAGAGAAGCCAAAAGTCATAAGAACCTCCAAAAGAAAATTTCGATTCACTCTGTCATAAGCCTTTGCCATATCTAGTTTCACATTGTCACCAGCCATTTTTTTGTGCAAAGAATGAACCATTTCCTGTGCAAGCATAATATTCTAAAAAATACTATGCTAGGGAATAAAAGCACCTTGCTTATGTGAGACTGACTTATCAACAATATCAATTAGCCTAAAAACAATAATCTTGGAAAAATTTTGTTAGCTTTGGTGCAATCCCAAGAGGAGGAGGTGAATTGGTATTTAAAAAATTTATCCCCTAGGTCCAATTAATCTAACAATCAGTATTACACAAGCCTAAGGTATTTCTATGTAATTACAAACCCAATAAGATATTTAGACAATAAACGTACACATATAGGCATAGAAAATCAATTGCGAAAAATAACACTAACACCAGATATGTAATCGGGGTTTGGCCAATACTACCTACGTCCTCACCTTGGCACACCCGACAAGGATTACACTATAAGCTCACTTAATGGGTGGAGCGACACCATTTACAACCAAGTCAAGTAGCGGGGTAGACCTTAACCTACACTTTACTAGGATGGTGCACTTAGCTTTCCTAATCGAGTCTAAGCCAATCCAGGACTATTCAACAAGGCTAGTCTCCCTCTTTAGGTCCACACCTAGAATACAAATAATATGTATAAAATTTTGTTTACAAGGAAATATGCTTCTTCAAAAGCAGATATGTATACCAATATAGCTCAAGCAACAGTGCAAGCATGAATGATATGTGAATATGCTCAGTGCTTAAATATGTGTGCTAAGCACCCATTCAAGTAAGAATAATCAATCAATATCTAGAGTGTATATCAAAGCAAGATTTGAAACACAATATTTGAATATCACAATATCAGATCAAGGTTTCAAAAATGCTAGTAAGATGATTCAAATAATCTCAACAAGATGTTCTCAATATATTAAGTACAAGGGATGTTTGAATGCAAGCTTGAAAATGATTTTTGCACAAAAAAATATATGCTAAGGTAACTTGCAATGACAATGCAAGAACCACAAGCCTCTAAGTCTTTCCACACAAAGTTTATCAAATAAAATCAGAGGGAGAACTTAATGCTTTACTCTCAATAAAAATCAATAAATCAATACAAAAAATGAGAGTATGAGCAAATTAGAATGAAGCACAAGCACACTAAATATACTCATAACATTGGAATGATCGAGGAAAATGGAGTGTATGAGTGTATGAGAGTAGTATAGGCTATAAAATGATTTTTGAATTTGAGAGAATTTTTTCCTTAATGATCTTGGTAATCACCACTAATCTAAGCAAATGAACATGTATATATAGGCAAGGGTTGATTTATGACTGTTAGGGACCCAATAGGAATTATTAGAAAAGTTTAATAAGAGATTAGAAAAATTAACCCAGTTTACCCCATTTTATCTCGGTTAAAATTAATTCAACTCGAGAGTTTCGGGTGCTCGGCCCAAGATTCGGGTGCCTGAACAGACTCAATGTAAAATAGGTATTTTTGAGGTTCGGTTACCTGAAATATGCTTCGATTAGCTGACTAGGGGCGATTCCCAAAAAGACTGTAGTTCGGGTGCTCGGAGTACAATTCAGTTAACTGAATTGACAAGTTCGGTCGCCCGAGGCCATTTTGAACGCAAAGGTTCAGGTGCCCGAGTTGGTGAAAAGTACTTTGACATGGGTTCGGTCGACCGAGGAAGATATGTTCAAAAATGGTTCGGTTTGCCGAACACAAGTCAACATGCTGACTTGTCCATGGTTCGGTCGCCTGAGGTGTTTTGAGTGCCACAGGTTCGATCGCCCAACCTCTCACTATTTTTTTTTATTTAAAGTCCAATTTGGCTTCATTTAACTCCTAGATATAATAAGTGATGTTGGGGACTATGTTCACTATGTGTAGGTTCCTAAAGTCCATTTAGGATCAATTTGAGCATACCTACCTATTATGCATGATGCAAATTATTACAAGCGATAGGTGTACAGTCTATAATTAAATTTATATGTAACGTCTTGTTAATAAAAATAAAATAAGGTCTTTTCCCCTCTTTTAATATCAAATCATTAACCTAAACAAAGGAAAGCCAATCATATAAAATAAATCCACACATAATACAATACTAGAGTGTCAAATCAACCCATGATAAACAACCATCAATGTTCTCTCGAAACTACCCTTACTGATACCAAGAGTTTACAAAAACATGCCACCCAAAAATACTCACTCTCAAAAAGGGCAATACAACAACCCCTCTACCTGCGAGCCTGTTGTGCTCGCCTAGCTAGTTCACCTGAAAAAAAATTCAACACTGGGATAAGCCAACGCTCAGTATGATGAAACATGTTATTACTAGTGTGTGGCCATTGAGCTATAGTTTGATAAAAATAATCTGAGTTAAGAATAGTATGAATAACTGAATCTAAAAATGCTGATATTGCATAACGTATACTAAAACCATTAACTACATAACTTAACATGCCAATCTGTATGAAATTACTTTTCATATTAATACTACTATTCCTGAAAGTCTGATAGTACTCATAATATCTGAGATATTTCCCTGAATGGTTGTATGTCATGATTTAACCCCTCATGATAGGGTTGTGCGGCCTGAAGGTCGGACCTATCCTGGTTGGCTGATTAGGGTAAGTCAACTAAACTTTGACAGTCTGATCGGCCCCTTCAATTCATATTTGATGGAGAGTTTGTCCCGACGTGGGGACGATTGACCTCATACCACTTACTGTCTGAGTAAAGTGGTTGCACTTTGAACTGAATATCTGTAACTATGGTACTGTGCTCTGCTATTTGATCCATCAGGGTCTGATAATATATAGGTAATTAATATCTATAATATACAGTTTTTACTGTGGTTTCTAAAATAACCATAACCCCATAGAATTTATTTGAAATTCTAAATAAAGTGACTGAAAATCTGATTTCTGTATAACTGAACTGCTGTTTGAATATCTGTATATCAGGACGTTATGGTACTGATAAACATGTTATTCTAAAATGACTGAAAATGTATATTTCTGAGTATACTGTACACTGAAAAATTCTTCATTCTATAAACATGTAAATATCTTGGTATTTTTGTTAATAACTATAAACATGGTATTCACAAATTCTATAATTATAGTACTATTCTATTATCAACTCAAGTCACATAAATAAATATTAATATTATCAGCATCTGGAAACTGTATATATATATATATATATATATATATATATATAATCTGAATAATAATTTGATAAAAACATATAGTTCGTACTGAAATCGTAAAAGGGTTTCCTAGCATAGCATATTTCCTTTACCTGACTATTGAAAAGCCCCTACTGTATATTGGTCCAACACCCACAGGGCTTCCTACTCAACACCCTGAAAACAATATACGCCAGAAAAGAATATCATTATTTCTTTGTCTCCATCATTTCCTACAACTGCCAGAAGGCAAAAAACTGAATAAAATGCCTTACTCTGATTCTGGGGAGAAATTCAACTTGATCCCACAGATGATCTGCCCTGGTAAACTTGGAGAGAACCTCACCAGGAGCGTCGTGGTGGCCTCAGATCGTCGATCCGGTGACTGACAAGGCTGAAATTGAAGAGAGATGGAGGAGAGGTCGTAGGAGAGAGAGAGGGGAAGGTTTGCGTTAAATTTATGCGATTAAACCAAGTTTAGGGCTATTTATACTGCAGTCTTCGTCGACAAGCCATGTCATCTCATCAACGAGGTCTAGAAGGAGGTTCGTCAACGAATACCACCTCCTCGTCGATGAAATTCAAAATTCGAAAAATAGCCGCTTGGTATTTTCACGTTGATGAAATGCTTCCTCGTCGATGAGGTCCTAATGTACCCTTGTCGACGAATCTCCTGTGTTCGTTGATGAGGTCCTAGGAAAATTCTTGGGTTATTACATCCAAGGTTCAACGTCGTCGACGAAGTCTGCTACCTCCTTATATTTTTGTTTCCATTTCCCTCCCTCTTTATTATTTAAATACCATTATTATTTGGGTCGTTACATTCTCCCCTCCTTATAGAATTTTATCTTTGAAATTTACTATTCATACAACTCATCATCCTTTAAAGACAAAACGGTCTACTTATTTTATTACCTACCCTTACTTATGGCGGAGGAATACCGTGGTTACATGGGTAGTTTTGAGAGATTACAATCATGAAAGAAAATTCCACCAAACCCAAAATACTACCTATCCTATACACTACATTACAATTACATTATACTAAACAAAATAAAATTACTACCTTAAACATATACATTACTACTATAATTCATCGAATAAGTGGGGATATTTCTGTCTAATTTCATCTTCAAGTTCCCACGAAGCTTCCTCTATCGCGTGATTCATCCACAAGACTTTCACTAACAGTATTCTTTTGCTGCGCAATACCTATTCTTTTCTATCTAAGGTTCACACCGGAGCTTCTTTATATGCTAGATCACCACTGAGTTCCAATTCTGCATAGCTAATGATATGGGAAGGATTTGTGATGTATTTCCTTAATATAGAGACATGAAACACATCATGAATCCTGAATAAAGATGGTGGTAGAGCTAGCCGATAGGCCACTGACCTAATTTTCTCAAGTATCTCAAAGGGGCCAATAAACCTAGGGATCAACTTGCCCTTCTTCCCAAATCCTATGATACCCTTCATTGGTGCTATCTTCAAAAATACATGATCACCCACTTCAAATTCCAGTTCCCAGCGGCGAGTATCCACGTAGCTTTTCTACTGACTCTGTGCTGCACTGATTCTATCTCGAATAAGTCGAACTTCATCGAACGCCTGCTAGACTATCTCTGACCCTAAAACTCGCCTCTCACCCAACTCACTCCAGAATAAGGGAGAACAACACTTCCTACCATAAAGTGCTTCATAAGAAACCATGCCTATGCTAGCTTGATAGTTGTTGTTGTAGGCAAATTCCACCAATGGCATACACTAAGTGCAACTACCCCCAAAATTCAATATATACGCCTGCAACATATCTTCAAGTACCTGAATCGTTCTCTTTGTCTGACCGTCTATCTAAGGATGGAAGCGGTGTTAAATGCTAGCTGAGTCCCCAAGGCCTCCTGCAAACTCGTCCTGAACTACGATGTAAAACATGGATCACGATCCGAGACTATGGATACCGACACTCCATGGGGTCGAACAATCTCCTGTATGGTAATCTTCGCTAACCTGTTCATAGGGTAGCTAACTTTAATGGGTAGAAAGTGAGTTGTCTTTGTCAGCCTATCAATAATTACCCAGATGACATTCTCACCATGTGGCGCCAGCGGTAGCCCAGTAACAAAATCCATGGACACGTGGTCCCACTTCCATTCAGGAATGAAAAGTGGCTACAACTGACCAGGCGGCCTCTGGTGCTCAACCTTAACCTGTTGGCATGTCAAACATTGCTACAAAAATTTCGCTATTTCCCTCTTCATGCCACTCCACTAGAAATACTCCCGCAGGTCCCTATACATTTTCGTACTGCCAGGATGAATAGTGTATAGAGATCTATGTGCCTCATCAAGAATCGTCCTTCTGATGCTATCATCTGTAGGCACACACAATCTAGTGTGAAACCTTAAAGCCCCATCGTCAGAAATACTGAATTCTTCCTCCTGACCATCCTGTATCCTGGCTATCACTTCTGTCAATTTTGGATCATTCCCCTGAGCACCTTTAATCCTTTCATAAAGTGTAGGCTGTACAACCAGATTGGCCATGAATGCCTGAGGATCATCTGCTATTAGTTCCACGCCGAGCCTTTCCAAGTCTATCTGAATTGAGTGTTGAACTACTGCTACTAGCTACGATGTATCTTTTGATTTACGGCTTAAAGCATCAACCACCATATTTGCTTTACCTGGGTGGTAACTGATGGTGCAATCGTAATCCTTTATGAGTTTTAACCATCTCCTCTGGCGCATATTCAACTCTTTCTGTGTGAAGAAATACTTTAGACTCTTGTGATTAGAAAATATTTCACACCTCTCCAGATCTTCAATGCATGTACTACCGTAGCCAATTCCAGATCGTAAGTAGGGTAGTTCTTTTCATATTCTTTTAACTGCCTAGACACATACGCTACCACCCTACCATGCTGAATCAGTACACAATCGAGCCTTTTCAAAGACGCATCACTGTAGATAACATAACCATCACCTCCAAATGGAATCGTCAGGACTGGTGCAGTGAGCTGTTGCTTTAATTCCTAGATACTCTGCTCGCATTTTCATCCCACATAAATCTGGCATTTTTCCTGGTCAAGCGCATGAGAGGTCCTGAAAAGGCTGAAAATCCTTCCACAAATCGACAGTAATAACCTGCCAGTGCCAAGAAAATTTTGACTTCCTGCACATTCTTCGGCTTGGCCCAATTCACCACCGTGTCAATCTTGTTGGGATCTACTGAAATGCCATCTCCTAAGATCACATGGCCCAAAAATGCAACCTTCTCAAGCCAGAATTCACACTTACTAAACTTGGCATAAAGCTTTTCCTTTTTAAGTGTCTCCAGTACCTGCCTCAAATGCACCTCATGATCCTCGAAATTCTTTGAGAACACCAGTATATCATTAATAAAAATCACTACAAATTGATCTAGATATTGGTGAAAAAATCTATTCATGAAGTCCATGAACATAGTTGGGGCATTCATCAGACCAAAAGGCATAACAAGAAATTCATAGTGCCCATACTTGGTCTTGAAGGCTGTCTTTGCAATGTCCTCTGCCTTTACTCTTACTTGATGATACCCTGATCTGAGGTCAATCTTGGAATATACCTGTGTACCCTGGAGCTGATCAAAAAAATCGTCTATACGGGGTAGAGGATATTTATTCTTAATAGTAACCTTGTTGATTTCTCTGTAATCAATACACATCCTCAAAGACCCGTCTTTCTTCTTTACAAACAACACTGGAGCTCCCTATGGTGATACACTAGGTTGTATAAAACCCCTATTCAGTAGGTATTGCAACTAATCCTTCAAATCTCCTAATTTAGTTGGAGCCATACGGTAGGGAAGCTTAGAAATAGGTGCTGTCTCTGGAGGTAAATCTATAGAAAAATCCACCTCGCATGCGGGAGGCAACCCTGGTAGCTCCTCTAGAAACACATCTGGAAATTCTCGTACGACTGGGGTACTGTTGAGCTTTGATTCGTTCTCTGACTCTTCCTTTACAAAAGCCACAAGCCTCTGATTTCCATTTCAGAGTAGTCCGTTCACCTATAAGGTTGACACCAACTATGATGGAGCACATACCCGTGAACCAACAAATCTAAATTCCAGCTCACTAGGGGGTCTGAAAATTACTTCTTTCTGAAAACAATCAATGCTAGTGTGATTAGTAGCCAACCAGTCCATACCTAGCATTACATCAAATCCACATATATCAAATACAATCAGATCTGCTGGTAGCACTCTCCCATGAATTTCTATTGGATGACTTCTACGTACCCTTTGACATCTCATCACTGACCCTGATGGAGTAGCTGCTGACAATGCTATATCTAATGACTGGGTTTCACTTCCAGATAATTTAACGTAAGATACAGAGACAACGGAATGAGTTCTGAGTCAAATAGAACAATAATTGGATATGATAAAACAATAAATATACCTGTCACCACATCCGTGGCAGTCTCAGCATCACCCGGCGTCAGAGCGTAAACTCGCGCTAGAGCTACATTCCTCTGCTGGCCTCCATGAGGCGTCTGATATCCTCCCCGAGCTACCTGATGTCCTCCTTGATAGGACCTGGAAGCTGGAACTTGGTCCTGTGGCCTTGGGCATGCACGTGTCGTATGGTCGGGTCTCCCACACCAGTAACATACACCTCTCCCTGCCTGGCACTCCCCTGAATGACGTCTCCTACATGTTTGGCACACTGGGAAGGTCTGCATACCCTGGTACTCCTGAGGTCCTACTGTATGCCTCTGATCTCCTCTATCACGGCCTCCTATCCACGGGCCCCTATTGGAGCTAGCCTGGTAATCCTGAGGCGCCAGTCTCTTCCTCTGACTCTGTGCTGCTAAACCCCTCTGAATGCCACTCTCAATAATTGTAGCTCTGTCTACAACCTCCATAAATGTCTGAGCTCTAAAGCCAATCTCGTGCTCAAACAAGTTCTACCTCAATCCCTCTTCAAACTTCCTGGCCTTTTTCTCTTCATCAGGTGCTATATATGGAGCAAAACGTGACAACTCAATAAACCGAGCTGCGTACTGGGATACGGTCATCTGCCCCTGTACCAGATGCATAAACTTTGCTGCCTTCGCACTCCGAACAACAGAAGGAAAATATCGCTTGAAGAACAGCTCCTTGAATCGGTCCCATGTCACTGGTGTTGGAACTAGCCTCTGCTTCTCTATCAGTTGCGCTGACCTCCACTAGCACTTCGCTTCCCCTGTCAGTTTAAATGCCGCAAATACCACTTTATGTTCATCTATACAAGGAAGTACAACCAACGTCTCTTCAATATCCTGGACCCAATTTTCAGTTACAATCGGGTTATCTCCTCCAGCCAAAGATGGGGGCTTCATCCGCGTAAATTGCTCTATCGAACAACCACGCTCCCCAAAGCTCCTGGCCATATCAGCCGTCACCTGTTGGGTGACGCTGCGCAGAACAACATTAGTATCGGCACCTCCCATACTGGAAGGTCCTGCTCCATCCCTCCCAGCGTTCGTACCGCTACTTCCTAGATCCATCCTGAAAAACAAGAACACACTTAAGAACTTTATCTCTTGCATAGACCCTATCTATTTCATTATACTCAAATCCTATATTTATAATTAACTACTCTCCCCAATCTTAACTCAAAATCTAGTTCTGCAACCTTGACACATGACCCGACAATAGTTTACTATGATTTTCCTGAAATCGTCACCCCAGGAAAAACACAAAAATCACCACAGAAAATCCTGTACCTCGACCACAGAATAAATCCCAAATCATTTATATACTCTAGTATTGCTTCAGCTACATTCCAGAACTTAGCAACCTAGGCTCTGATACCAAATTGTAACGTCCCGCTAATAAAAAAAAAAAGTCTTTTCCCCTATTTTAATATCAAATCATTAACCTAAATAGCGGAAGCCAATCATATAAAATAAATCCACGCATAATACAATACTAGAGTGTCAAATCAACCCATGATAAACAACCATCACTATTCTCTCAAAACTACCCTTACTAATACCAAGGGTTTACAAAAACATGCCACCCAAAAATACTCACTCTCAAAAAGGGCAGTACAACAGCCCCTCTACCTGCGAGCCTGCTCTACTCGCCTAGTTGGTTCACCTAAAAAACAATTCAACACTAGGATGAGCCAACGCTTAGTAAGACGAAACATGCTATTACTAGTGTGTGGCCACTGAGCTATAGTTTGGTAAAAATAATCTGATTTAAGAATAGTATGAATAATTGAATCTAAAAATGCTAATATTACATAACGTATACTAAAACCATTAACTACATAACTTAACATGCCAATTTGTATGAAATTACTTTTCATATTAATACTACTATTCCTGAAAGTCTGATAGTACTCATAATATTTGAGAAATTTCCCTGGATAGCTGTATGTCATGATTTAACCACTCATGATAGGGTTGTGCTACCCGAAGGTGGGACCTATCCTGGCTAGCTGACCAAGGCAAGTCAACTAAACTCTAATAGTCTGATCAGCCCCCTCAATCCATATCTGATGGAGAACTTGTCCTGACGTGGGCACAATTAACCTCATACCACTTACTATCTGAGTAAAGCAGTTGCACTCTGAACTGAATATCTGTAGTTACGGTACCGTGTTCTGCTGTTTGATCCATCAAGGTCTGATACTATATAGGTAACTGATATCTGTAATATACTATTTTTATTGTGGTTTCTAAAATAACCATAACCCCATAGAATTTATCTGAAATTCTAAATAAATTGACTGAAAATATGATTTCTGTATAACTGAACCACTGTCTGAATATCTGTATATTGGGGCGTTATGGTACTAATAAACATGTTATTCTAAAATTACTGAAAATGCATATTTTTGAGTATACTGTATACTGAAAAATTCATCATTCTATAAACATGTAAATATCTTGGTAATTCTGTTAATAACTATAAATATGGTATTCACAAATTTTATAATTATAGTACTGTTATGTTATCAACTCAAGTCATACAAATAAATATTAATATTATGAGGTTCTGGAAACTATAAATATATATATATATATATAATCTGAATATTAATTGGATAAAAACATACAGTTCGTACTGAAATCGTAAAAGGGTTTCCTAACATATCATATTTCCCTTACTTGACTATTGAAAAGCCCCTACTGTATACTGGTCCAACACCCGCAGGGCTTCCTACTCAACACCATGAAACAACATACGCCAGAACATAATATCATTATTTCTTTGTGTCCATCATTTCCTACAGCTACTAGACGGCCAAAAACTGAATAAAAGGCCTTACCCTAATTCTGGGGAGAAATTCAACTCGATCCCACCGATGATACGCCCTAGTAAACTTGAAAAGAACTTCACCAGGAGCGTCGTGGTGGCCTCAGATCGTCAATCTGGTGACTGACAGGGCTGAAATCGTAGAGATATGGAGGAGAGGTCATAGGAGAGAGAGAGGGGAAGGTTTGCATTACTAAACCAAGTTTAGGGCTATTTATACTACATCCTTTGTCGACGAGCCACGTCATCTCTTTGACGGGGTCCAAAAGGAGGTTCGTTGACGAATACCACCTCCTTGTCGAAAAAATTCAGAATTCAAAAAAATTCCGCTCGGTATTTTCTCGTCGACGAAATGCTTCCTCGTCGACGAGGTCCTCATGTTTTCTCGTCAAAAAATCCCTTGTGTTTGTCGATGAGGCCCTAGGAAAATTCTTGGGTTATTACATCCAAGGTGCAACGTTGTCAACGAAGTCTTCTGCCTCCTTTTGTTTCTATTTCCATTTCCTTCCCTCTTTAATATTTAAATACCATTATTCTTTGGGTCGTTACATTATATCCTAGAATGAAGAAAATGAATAAAAATTACAAATTAGAACACAAATTACTTCATTCTTTTGCTTGATCACCGCACGCCATTATGATATATATATTTTGTTTGAATATGTGTGTAAGGTGAACCTGTAAGAACCCGAACCGTGATAAATGGATTTAAATAAATAAGAAAGGGGCAAATTGGGAAATTGGCACATTTCGTCGATGAAGCCAGATTTCATCGACGAAGCCTTTGTTCTTCTTGTTGAAAAAATTCAGAGACTCGTCGACGAGGAGAAGCTGAGGAGTCTCTGAAAAATTGGTGATCTCAGATTCATCGACGAGGTCACTGATTTGTCGACGAAATCAGTGGAAGATTCGTCAACGAAGGCACCATTTCGTTGACGAATTGGGCTAGGTCAAAGGGCTATAAATAGGATTTTTCATTTCTTCCAAGCTAAGAAAACTCAATCCTATCTCTCTCTCTCTCTCTAGAACTCTCCCTACTCTCTCTCTCTCTCTCTCTCTCTCTCCCTCCAAATTTCTTGGTTGATCATTAATGGAATCAAAAATTTGAAGTTACCACGAAGATTATGGAAGGATTCTCTATAATTTCTACAGATCAGAATCTCGTTTCGGAGATTTTCAGGTTTCGATGAAAAATCGAGGTAAGGCTCAGTTTTCATTTCTAATCCAGTAGTTTTTTAGGTAACGGTCTTATGCACATATTCTGCACTGTGATTTGTAGGTTTTGGAACTCGATTTTCTGTTTAGGGGCATTGGAGTTTGGGATTTCTTATTCGGGGAAAAGGTAAGGGGAACTATGTATATATTGGTTATTTTTGAAATTGGACTCCGTGGAACTGTGGTCCACGGTCCTGTGTGTGTTTTGGCTACTCATTTAGGGGGGATTTAACGGGAAAAACTATTGGTTTTTCATTATTACAGTTTTGGGAAAAGGGGGCGACGGGTTGCATCCCTGATTTTTTTGAAAACTGAGTATATGTGTGATTTATACAATGATATTGGGATTGTCGTGCCTTGACTTGTTTAAACTATATTTGTTTGAAAAACCATGATTTAGATTACCAAATGGGTGTGGTTTGTTTGGTTATATGAGCATGCATGTGTGTGTGATATGTTGAAATGCTAGTAGGAACATGGTTCTGAAATGATTCCAGGTACTGAGAGTGTCTGGTTCTATATCTGAGGGCGTGTATTTTATTGCTTGCCATGTGGGCAAAAGAGTGTCCGGCTCTATATCCGAGGGCGTGTGTTTATCGCTTGCCATATGCAAGAGTGTCCGACTCTATATTCAAGTGCGTGAGTCTATTCCAATAGATCAGACCGAAGGGTGTGGATCCATTAGCTATGCGTTGGTACGATGCTATGGGAGTTGTGGACTAGCCATGTGTCGGTGGCACCGTGCTTTACGGGTTGGCTACGAGCCAACGCCGGATTGTTGCGGACCGGCTTCGGGCCGATGGGTGTGACGACACCGGGTTTGCTGATCATGTGTGTGTATGTGTGTGTGTTTGTATGCACTGTATAAACTAGTACTGGATTGCATTTAACTGCGTGTATGTTGTATCATGATAGCACTCAAATGCCACACACCGATATAACCTGTGTTCTTCCTTACTAAGAGGTGTCTCACCCTTACTGTACGTACATTTTTACAGGTCCTTCAAGTAACCGGAACTAGCGTCCTGGTGTAGGGAGCATAGTGGCCGGTGTACTGCATTTAGCGCTTGGGTAAGTGCTAGGACTTTATTTTGATGGGTTGCCATTTTGGGATGTGTTGGGCACCCAGTTTGTACGTTTTGATAGAGCCATCTTCTGCTCTTGTATAGAATCTGGTATGATACTGTATATGTTTATATAGAATGACTTTTACATTGCATATATGATTGTGTTTGGATGTGTTTAGGGTGCCTGGGAACCCCACGGGGTCGGACCCTTATCCATTGTACTATATCTGTGATGATTGGTATGATACAGGGACATTTTAGGTTACATTTTCACCCCTGGGTCCCATTTCGGGGTTTAGGGCATGACAGCTTGGTATTAGAGCTAACCAGGTTACTAGATCTTGTAGACTTGGTTAGGCTTAGTTATGAGTACATACCAGAGTATAGGATATGGATATGGGTAGAGTTGGTTGAGGGTTGTTCGGTTGCTAGATCGTGATTTGTCGATGGTATTCCATGTTTTTCCTGGGATGACGATTCAGTAAAAGCAGGGCAGATCAGTGATGACTTTCGTGTCGGTGTGATAGGACAGACCTAGACCTGGCAGGGAATAGTTAACACGATTAGTGTAGATCATTGTGTTAACTGTATGTGTTGTAGGGATATTGATAGATTCCTATTGTGTTACAGAATGGAGCCTAAGGAAAATGACTTGGGAAGTGGCTCCAAGGAGACTATGAGTGATGAGTCTCCTTTTGTGCCTCAAGGTTTGACGAGGCAGGTATTACAGGAGATCGGGCAGAGTGTGAGGAGACGTGAACGTTCTTCTGTTGCTATGGGGTGCACCATTGAGAGGTTCACACGCATGCATCCTCCGATGTTCTTTTGAGGACCCGACCCGACGATAGCATAGGATTGGGTGGAGAAGACTGAGAGGATCTTAGTAGTCCTGCACTACACGGAGAGGTAGCGAGTTCTTTATGCCCTCTTCCAGCTATCTAGGGAGGCGGGTCGATGGTGGACTACAGTGAGTTTGTTGGAGAAGCAGAGAGCCAGTTCGGAGGAGATGACGTGGAGCCGTTTCAAGGAGGTGTTCTTTGATAGATACTTCCCAACTTCAGTATGTGATGTGAAGGCAGATGAGTATTCAGCTCTAATGTAGTGGAGTTTGCGGTGTAGGGGGTATGCTGCTCGATACATAGAGCTGTCCCGCTTTGCACCATGTATGATCTCGAGTGAGTATGAGAAGACTCGGAGGTTCGAGAAGGGTTTGAGGAAGGATATCCGCAGACTAGTGGGTATGCTTCAGATCCGCGAGTTCTTGGTGTTGGTGGATAAAGCCACAGTGATTGAGACCGGTATCTGAGAGGATGAGGTGGATCAAGAATTGAGGAAGTGGACAGTACCTTTTGGTTCTCAGACATGATCTCGTCAGCGATCATGGAAGAAAGGGAGCAAGGGCTCAGGTTATCGCCAGAATACCGAGCGCCGGGATTCTCAGATAAGCCAGATTAGTGGTCGTTGTATTAGGTGCCATAGGTGGCACAAGGGTGAGTGCTGGTCGTTTGGGGATAACTGCTACAATTGTGGCCAGCCAGGCCATATTTCTCGTGATTATCGTGCACCGAGGCGAGACGTGCTTGCAGCTAGTGGGGACCGAGGGAGCAACCGGATACCTCGGGGAACCATTCAGATGAATACAGCTCCGGCCAGAGTATACTCTCTTACTCTAGAGGATGTAGGTAACGTGGTGACAGGTACCTTATTATTGCTTTCGAATAAAGCTTTTGTTTTTTTTGATTAGGTGCAACCCATTCCTTTGTATCTATGAATTTTGTGGCATGGTGTGGGGTTAAGACCCGAGACATGAATGAGGTGTTATCTGTTACTACACCATCTGGGAGTGTATCTTTGTGTAGGAAGATGTTGGTAGACTGCCCAGTGAAAATTCAGGTAAAGCTGCTACCGATAAAACTTATTGTATATGACATGTCGGGGTTCGATGTCATTCTAGGGATGTATTGGTTGTTCTCCAGTTATACTGTGATCGACTATCGTAGGAAGGTAGTAGTTTTTAGACCTCCTGGGGAGCAGGAGTACGAATTCATGGGATCGTGTGTGTGTCCAGCGCCACAGATTCTGTTGGCACTACAAGCGAGGAGGTTACTCTTGGACGGATGTCAAGGGTACCAAGCTTGTATGAAGAAACCGCAGCGGGATGAGTTGAGACTCAAGGACATTCGGGTAGTCAGCAAATTCCCGGATGTGTTTCTAGATGATTTATCCGGTTTACCTCAGGATCGTGAGGTGGAGTTTGCGATAGAATTACTGCCTAGAAAAGCACCGATCTCTAAAGCTCCATACCGGATGGCTCCAAAAAAACTTCGAGAGTTGAAGGAGCAGTTACAGGAATTACTGGATAGAGGATTCATTTGACCTAGTGTTTCATCCTGGGGAGCTCCGGTATTGTTTGTGAAAAATAAGGACAGGTTGATGCGGATTTGCATTGATTACCGTGAGATTAACAAGGTGACTATGAAGAATCACTATCCTTTACCTCACATAGATGATCTTTTTGACCAGTTGCAGGGGACGTTGGTCTTTTCAAAGATTGACTTGCGGTTAGGATATCATTAGGTGAGGGTCAAATCGAAAGACGTAGCGAAGACTGCTTTTTGAACCAGATATGGCCACTATGAGTTCTTAGTCATGCCTTTTGGGATGACGAATGCTCTGGTGGTGTTCATGGATCTGATGAACAGGGTTTTCCATAAGTACCTGGATCGGTTTGTGGTGGTGTTCATTGATGATATTCTGGTATACTCGAGGAGTATAGAAGAGCATGTGGAACATTTGAGGTTAGTGTTATAGATTCTGCGGGAGAAGAAGTTGTATGCTAAGTTGAATAAATGTGAATTCTGGTTGAATCAGATTGCGTTCTTAGGCCATGTGGTTACTGGGGATGGTATATCAGCTGATCCTAGCAAGATTGAAGTTGTGGTCGACTGGGTAAGGCCAAAGAACGTGTAGGAGGTTTGAAGTTTTCTGGGACTGGTAGGTTACTATCGTCGGTTCGTAGAGGGTTTCTCTAAGCTAATTGGACCTCTGACCCGATTGACCAGGAAAGGAGTGCAGTTTGAGTGGACCAGTGATTGCGAGCAGTGCTTTCAGGAGTTGAAGCACCAGCTGGTTACTGCTCCAGTATTGACCATTCCTTCGGGAGATGGTAGGTTTATGATTTATAGTGACACGTCTCTAAAGGGCTTGAGATGTGTGCTTATGCAGCAGGGTAAGGTCGTAGCTTATACGTCTCGACAACTGAAGGAATATGAGCAGAACTACCCTACGCACGATTTCGAGTTAGCTACTATGGTATATGCACTGAAGATTTGACGACATTATCTGTACGGGGTGTAGTATGAGATCTTCACTGACCATACGAGCCTCAGATATTTCTTCACACAGAAGGAGTTGAACATGAGGCAGAGGCAATGGCTAGAATTAAATAAGGACTATGATTGCATGATTAGTTATCACCCAGGAAAGGCTAATGTGGTGGCTGATGCATTAAGTCGGAAGTCAGTTCCTATGACTGTATCTGCGATTGTAACTCATGTCACATTAGACGGGATATGGATAGATCAGGTATAGAGTTGGTGGGTGGTGATCATTAGGCTTATCTTGCTGGTTTGGTGGTCCAATCAACCTTATTTGAGCGTATAAAGGCTGCGCAGGCTAGTGATGTAGAGTTTGCAGAGGTTATGGGAAAGATACAGTAGGGATTGGCTACAGGGTTTAACATCTCTAAGGGAGGTGTGCTGAGGTTTGGGACCAGACTATGTGTTCCGAATGATGATGAGATCAGAAGGACGATTTTGGAGGACGCACATCATTCTTTGTATACGGTACATGTAGTGCAAAGATGTATCGGGACCTGCACGAGACCTTCTGGTGGTCTGGTATGAAGAGGTAGATTGCTCAGTTCGTGGAGCAGTGTCTGATGTGTCAGCAGGTGAAAACTGAACATCAGAGGCCGACGGGGCTGTTGCAGCCTTTGCCTATTTCAGTGTGGAAATGGAAGCATATTTCCATTGATTTTGTGACCGGTTTGCCACCAATGCTTCATGGGCAGAATGCTATCTGGGTGATCATAGATAGATTGATGAAACATGCTCATTTCATACCGACGAAAGTTGACTATCCTTTTAGTAGACTAGCAGATTTGTATGTGCATGAGATTGTGAGAATGCATGGAGTACTGGTGTCCATAGTATCGGATTGGGATCCGAGGATTCTGGATGAGCTTGCAAGAGGCATTGGGGACGAAGCTTACTATCAGTACATCGTTCCACCCCTAGACTGATGGACAGTCGAAGAGGACGATACAGATATTGGAAGATATATTACGAGCGTGTGTGTTAAACTTTGGTGGTAGCTGGATACGGTTTATGCCACTTGTAGAGTTCGCTTATAACAACAGCTTCCAGTCTAGTATTAGGATGGCACCGTCCAAGGCTTTGTATGGTTGGAGGTGTCGGTCGCCTTTGTGTTGGGATGAGGTTGGTGAACGTCGGGTGTTAGGACTTGAACTCCTGCAGCAAGCGTCTGAGAAGGTGGGTTTGATCTGGGAGAGGATTAAATTAGCTTAGAGTTGGAAGAAGAGTTACGCAGATGTTCGCCGCCGTGAGTTAGAGTTCGAAGTGGGAGGTAAAGTATTTCTGTGTATTGCTTCGATGAAAGGGATGATGAGATTCGATAGGAAGGGCAAGATGAGCCCGAGGTATATCAGACCATTCGAGGTACTTGAGCGAGTCGGTTTGGTAGCCTATAGGATTGCATTACCTCCAACACTTTCGAGGGTCCATGATGTGTTTCACGTATCCATGTTGAGGAGGTACGTGTTGGATCCTTCATATGTTATCAGTTATGATGAGTTGGAAATTGGGGATACTTTAGTGTATGAGGAGATACCTGTTCAGGTTCTAAACCGTAAAGTTTAGAAGCTTCATACCAAAGAGATACCGTTAGTGAAGGTATTGTGGCGAAACCATGAGGTTGAGGAAGCTTCTTGGGAACTGGAAATGGAAATACGCCGGAAGTATCCACAGTTGTTTTGAGCACTTGTACATGATCCTACTATGGGTTAGGATAGGTGGTTAGTCGTCGGGAGTGTGTGTGCATTGTGAACTCCTGAGACAGTTGTATATGTAACCACGATATTCCTCTGCCATAAGTGAGGGTATGTATGTGTATGTGTATGATGGGACTGCGCTGTAGTAGTCGCCAGTTTCTTGTTGATAGTTCATATATGTGTATTCCGGGTATGACTTTGTGAATGAGAGATGACAAATTTTGAGGATGAAATTTTTGTAAGGAGGGGAGATTGTAAGAACCCGAACCGTGATAAATGGATTTAAATAAATAAGAGAAGGGCAAATTGGGAAATTGGCACATTTCATCGACGAAGCTAGATTTTGTCGTCGAGGAGAAGCTGAGGAGTCTCGAAAAAATTGGTGATCTCAGATTTGTCGACGAGGCCACTGATTCGTCGACGAGGCCACCGATTCGTCGACGAAATCAATGGAAGATTTATCAACGAAGGCACCATTTCGTTGACAAATTGGGCCGGGCCAAAGGGCTATAAATAGGATTTTTCATTTCTTCCAAGCTAAGAAAACTCAATCCTATCTCTCTTTCTCTCTAGAACTCTCCCTACTCTCTCTCTCTCTCTCTCTCGATTTCTTCGTTGATCGTTGATGGAATCGGAAATCTGAAGTTACCACGAAGATCGTGGAAGGATTATCTACAATTTCTACGGATCGGAATCTCGTTTCGGAGATTTATGGGTTTTAGCGAAAAATCGAGGTAAGACTTGGTTTTGTAGGTAACGGTCTTATGAACATATTCTGTACTGTGATTTGTAGGTTTGGAACTCGGTTTGCTGTTTAGGGGCATTGGAGTTTGGGATTTGTTATTCGAAAAGGTAAGGGGAACTATGTTTGCATCCCTGGTTTTGTTGAAAACTGAGTATATGTGTGATTTATATTGTGATATTGGCTTTCACTCATCCTTTCAAAAAGATTTCAAAATTTAATCTATCATAATCATTTTTGAGTTTCGCTTGCTAGAAAAAATATGCATTCCCATAAGATAGAAAACAAGAAAAGATATGTGGGACTGATACCATTTGTTATAACTACATGGTAGAAAAATATGATACCAATTATTAGAAACCACTAGATAAAAAAAAAAAAAAAATGATACCAGAGCCGTATTATTTAAAGTGAAGTGGCTCCCCCTAAGAATATGTATTTTCTTTAAAATTATCTTGAGCACAATGCAAGAAAGCACAACTCAAGTTTAAGATATTCAGCACTTAGAAAAGATATAGAATATGTGCAATGATTTTGAAAAATTTCGGCAGCATTTTGTTTAAAAATATGACTTATCCCATAAAAACTTGCCAATTTCAAAGCATTCAAATATATATCCACAAGCAGCTCCAAAAGATTTAAGTTTTAAAATGAGCTAAGTGCAGATATTTTAAAATCCAAAACCAAATTTTACATGCACATATATTTTCAATTTTGAAATATGTTTCAACATTTTTGGGAAAATATCTACAAAAAATTCGGCAGCATACCATCGGTAAACAGGACATTTCCCAAATTAACCTGCACAAATGGATTCTCAAACAAGCAGTATATCAAGAGTTTTGAGCATGCGAGAACCTAATTCTACCAGCAGACAATTCTCAATCATTGCATCCGCTATGCAGGAGGCTTTCATCACAAGCATGCATTTCAGTAGAATAATCAAGTAAATATACAAAGCATGCAAGCCAATAGAAATCAACAATCTATGAAATATAAACAATCCATCAAAGAGATTATAACCATTCATTGAGTCATGGATAGTGCTGCAATGCTATACATAGATAAGCATAAAGGCATAAACAATATAAGGATATAAGAACATTTTAATTTTTATATATGAAGAATAAAAGCTCCCCCTGAGTTATGCACTTGACTCATTTAATGCCTTTTTCATTTTCTAATTTCTTTAGCCAAGAGTTATAAGATTTTCAATGGTTTAATCTTGGCATGAATGCTTTAGGCTTATTGGACCAAAAAGTCACAATGTATATTTGTTTAAGTGTGATAAGCCTATGTATGCCTCTTTTCTTATGAATTTCAATACATGTGAGAGGCTCAAGTTCAAATGGCCTCTCTTTCTTAACATTCATGTATAGGTTTTCATATATGTTGGAACCTATGTCCATCATATTAGCCATTTCACTTAATTTACGAGGATATGAAGCTCTAAAAGATTTGATTTAAAAGTTGAGAGCTATGTGAGAGAATTATAAATTAAATACTTTTAAGGATTAAATTTATATTATGTTTAGAAGAGTATTTGAGGGAGCAGGACGTTATTTATGATACACAATTAAAAGATTATGTCCTGATGATTTTAGGAAAGAGCATTTAGGAGTAGACCATGCTCTTTGGAGAATGGCAAGTACCCTTTGGATATGATCACACAGAGGAGCAAGAATATGAACCAAGGAATGGGTGAAACCTTACCTAATATGATCGTGGTTTGGTAAGGAGTCCTATGGATGGGATGGTGAACCAAACTTTAATCCAGGCTTTTAGGTTTAAAGATAAGCTGTGGGAAAAAGGATGTACAATGTGAGACGGAACCCTAAAACAAATCTTTGTGAAATGGACAAAGTATGCTTAACTTAAGATGTTTATATTTAAGTGTGAGTTAAGTAGTGGGAAATATATACCAGGTACAATTGCCCTGTCCATTTGGAAGTGGATATGTATACTAAGCTTCTATATTTTGAACCAAAGTCACCTCCCAAGCCTATTGACATTACTAACCCCTAAATCTAATCATAGGGTCTAAGGGAAAATTAACAAGTTTGATAATTTTAATTTAAATCCATTTTTCCTTAGGTCCTACGAGGTTTGCTTTGTTGATTATCCATTTCATTTCTTTTTCTAAGCCTCTACCACTTCTGAGTAAATAGTTAAACCATACATACCACATAGTTTTGCAAAATAAGCAGGCATTGAATATACATAAGAGATTGTGCTTATTTATTCTATTTTTTCTCAACGAGGCATGGCAATAAGTTTTGTAGGATAAACTCTCATTCACTTCTTTTAACTCCTAAGGGTTTACCATGATTATTCCTTTCATTCTTAGCTTTTGGATGTTATGCTAGAATAATCATTCATTACTTCTTCCAAGCAGATAATTTTCAATATTTTCTTAATCTTTTCTTCTCAAGGATGGTATGACACTTTCTTAGGTCTTTTAATTGTTTTGTCAACCTTCTACTTTCATTTTTGAAAACAATTTTCTGCTTAGATGCCCTAACAAGAAGTTTATGCATTTTAAATAAAGTTCATTCTAGTTTTTTGTTCAAGGGCATGCTTTCATCATAAACTTCAACATGTGATTCATCACAGGATTTATCTCTGTAACTACCATATGAATCAATGCATACTTTGTGAACAAATTTATCACAAGGAATACTAGATGATTCATCATATAATATATTGCAGTATTTTTCACCAGAATCATCGTATGCATCACTAACAGTATTATTAACAGATGATTCAGCATACGAAACATCACAACATTCAACACAAGAATCATCAACAGAGATAGAGATAAAATCATATACCTCAATATCTGATAAAGCAATTTCCCTATCATTAACCACTCCCTGATCATCTGAACATGACACCTCTGGGGTGGTGATCTCCTTTTCCTGGGTCTCTCCATATCTCTTTTCTAGCTCAACCCAGACCTCCCTCTCATTTGTACATGCCATAATCTAAAAAAAAAACATTAGAGTATAAAACACAATATAGCTTGTCCAAGGCATGTGAATTTGCATGCATTAAATTAATATCATTTTCTACTGGCACACAATTCCTTTATCAATCACTTGCCAGACCCTCCAATTCTTAGATTTTATAAAAATGGTCATTCTAAATTTCCAAACCATAAAATCTACACCATAAAACCATGGAGGATCTGAAAGGGATCGTCCCCCACCAAATGGGGATACACCAACGTGAGCCATATCGATCTTTAGCAAAAATGTTTAAGTCAATGCCATGAGACTCTGATACCAATTGTTAGCTTTGGTGCAATCCCAAGAGGGGGGTGAATTGGTATTTAAAAAATTTATCACCTAGGTTCAACTAATCCAACAATCAGTATTGCACAAGCCTAGGGTCTTCTTATGTAATTGCAAACCCAATCAGATATTTAGACAACAAACGTAAACATATAGACATAGAAAATCAATTGTGGAAAATAACACTGACACTGGATATGTTATCGGGGTTCGGTCAATACTGCCTATGTCCCTGCCTCGGCACACCCGCACAAGGATTACACTATAAGCTCACTTAATGGGTGAAGCAGCACCGTTTACAACCAGGTCAATTAGCGGGGTTGACCTCAACCTACACCTTACTAGGATGGTGCACCTAGCTTTCCTAACCAGGTTTAAGCCAATCCAAGACTATTCAACAGGGCTAGTCTCCCTCTTTAGGCCCACGCTTGGAATACAATAAATGTGTATAAAATTTTGCGTACAAGGAAATATGCTTCTTCAAAGGTAGATATGTACACCATTATTGCTCAAGCAACAGTGCAAGCATGAATGATATGTAAATATGCTTAGTGCTCAAATATATGTGCTAAACACTCAATCAAGTAAGAATAATTAATCAATATCTAGAGTGTATATCAAAGCAAGATTTGAAACAAAATATTTGAATATCACAATATCAGATCAAGGTTTCAAAAATGCTAGCAAGATGATTCAAACAATCTCAACAAGATGTTCTCAAAATACTAAGCACAAGGGATGTTTGAACGCAAGCCTGAAAATGATTTTTTGCACAATAAAATATAGGCTAAGGTAACTTGCAATGACAATGCAAGAACCACAAGCCTCTAAGTCTTCCCACACAAGATTTATCAAATAAAATCAGTGGGAGAACTTAATGATTTACTCTTAATAAAAATCAATCAATCAATACAACAAATGAGAGTATAAGAAAATTAGAATGAAGCTCAAGCATACTAAATATACTCACTTGAATGATCAAGGAAAATGGAGTGTATAAGTGCATGGGAGTAGTATAGGCTATAAAATGATTTTTGAATTTGAGAGAATTTTGGCCTTAATGATCTTGCTAATCACCACTAATCTAAGCAAATGAACATGTATTTATAGGCAAGGGCTGATTTATGGTCTTTGGGGACCCAATGGGAATTATTAGAAAATTTTAATAAGAGATTAGAAAAATTAATCTAGTTTACCCCATTTTATCTCGATTAAAATTAATTCAACCCAAGAGTTTCGGGTGCCCGGTCCAAGATTCGGGTTCCCGAACAAACTTAATGCAAAATAGGTGTTTTTGAGGTTCATTTGCCTCAAATATGCTTTGGATAGCCAAAAAGAGGCGATTCCCCAAAAAGACCGCAGTTTGGGTGCCCAAAGTACAATTCGGTTAACCGAACTGACAAGTTCGGTCGCCTGAGGCCATCTTGAAAGCAAAGGTTCAGGCACCTGGGTTGGTGAAAAGTACTCTGACATGGGTTCAATTGACCGAGGAAGATATGTTCAAAAATGGTTTGGTCTGCCGAACACAAGTGAACGTGTTGACTTGTCCACGGTTTGGTCGCCCAAGGCATTTTGAACGCCACAGGTTTGGTTGCCTAACCCCTCACAATTTTTTCATTTAAAGTCTAATTTGGCTTCATTTAACTCCCCTGATATAATCAGTGATGTTGAGGACTATATGCACTATGAGTAGGTACCTAAAGTCCAACTAGGGTCAATTTGAGCATATCTACCTATCATGCATGATGCAAATTATTACAAGCCATAGGTGTATAGTCCATAATTAAATTTACTTCCCAAAATGGAGAAAATGAATAAAAATTATAAATTACAACACAAATTTCTTCATTCTTCTTCTTGATCACCGCATGCCATCATGATATATATTTTAGTTGAATATGAACATAAAGTGCACCTGCATGCAAGCCTTAGTACAAACATTAGTACCAAGAGTATTTGTCATGATCAAAACTGTGTGTGACCTATTAGGTCAACAAATTTTGTAAGTCACAGAGCACAAACTAATAGGCTGGATCTAACGACCTCTTAGATTTTCCATATATTTAATTATATGCAATAATAATAAAGACTATGAAATTCCATTGATTCAACACAATCTGCTATAACTAACCATCAACCTATGCAGCGAGAAGCTATTTTGCACATATAAATCCACAGCCATATATTTACATTACAATACTAGAGTTCTAGACCATTCTCTATATACACGTATATAATTGAACAAGGCTATACAAAAATACTCTTCACCCCAAATTACTCACTTTTCTGTCAGGGCGACACTATAGCCCCTCTACCTGCGATCTTGATATGCTTGCCTAGCTGAATCACCTGAAAGATGTTAATTAAATGGGATGAGACGACGCTCAATAAGATGAAATATGCTATTGCTAGTGTGTGGCAAATAAGTTACAATACTATGAAAATCTGATTCTACACAATCATGTATAACTGAATCTGTAAATACAATACAAGTAATATAAACCACCACCTTTAACCATGTTGCTTAACATATCCATATTTTAGGTTTCTATTCATGATGCTTTTAATGTACATAAGTATATTCCCTATTTCTGTGAAACTGTACATACATAATAATAACTGAAAACTTCCCTGGATGGATAGCTATATGTCATGATTAACCCCTTATGACAGGGTTGTGCGGCCCCGTAGGCCGAATTTATCACTGGCTGGCCTACCAGGATAAACCACTATACTACGTTAGTCAGATCGGCCCTCCTCAACCCATATCTGATGGGGAGTCTGTCCACAACATAGGCACGATCGACTTATCTACCATATATTATCTGAATATATGGTTGCACTCTGAACTGTATATAGTTACGGTACCATGCTCTGTAAATTGAATCTGTAATAGTCCATCAAGGTCTGATACTATATAGTACGTTTCTGTATATAACTATCTATTTTACCATGATTCTGTAATAGCTGTATTAACCATGACGCTGAAATAAACTATTTCTATAACAACTATATTTTTGAAATTAACTGTAAATTTGTATGTCATGGTACTATAAAACTGTATAATCATGGTATCTTAAAATTACTATAAAATATGTTTTTGTACTATATCTATATTCTCAAGCCACACAGTAATTTAAAACATATTAAACATAGTTGATAAACCATATAAATTCCTGCTGTGAATAATAATTTGATAAAAACGTATAATTTATACTGAAAACATAGTAGAATTGTCTAGCATAACATATTTCCCTTACCTGATTCCTGTTAAAAATCCCTTTTTGAGATGGGTCCTACACCCGAAGGGTTCTCCACTCCATACCCTAAAAACCATATATTCCAGAACAAAATATCATTATTTTTATGTCTACTACATTTACTACAACTGCGGGAAAGCCTAATTTTAACAAAAAGGCCTTACCCTGAATTTGGGATGAAATCCAACTTTGTCCCACCAACAATCCGCTCTGGAAGATTTACGAAGAACTTTCCTAAGAGCGTTGTAGTGGCCTCAGATCGTCAATCCGGTGAACGGCGGGGCCAAAATCAAAAAGAGAAGGAAGAGGAACCATAGAGAGAGAGAGAGAATTTCTGCCATTTTCTACGTAAAAATTTGAGATTGGTACAATTTATACTGTGGCTATCATTGACGAGCCACGTCATCTCGCCGACGAGGCCATGAAGGAGGTTAGTCAACAAACACCATCTCCTCATCGACGAAATTCAAAACTTGGAAAACAACCTCGTGGTAACTTCTCGTCGACGAAACGTCCCATCGTTGATGAGATCCTCATGTACCCTCGTCAATGAATCTCCTGTGTTTTTTGACGAGGTCTTGATAATTTTTCTTAGGTTATTACATTCTCCCCTCCTCATAAAAATTTCATCTCCTTGAAATTTACTTATCCATATGATTACTCATCCGTAAAAATAAACGGCCTACTTATTTTATTACCTGCCCTCACTTATGGCAAAGGAATACCGTGGTTACATAGGTGGTTCTAGGAGATTACAATTATAAAAGAAAACTCCCCCAAACCAAAATACTATTTATTCTATACTTTATTTTACAATTACACTGTACTTAAACAAAATAAAATTATCACTACTTTAATTTATATATCTCTGCTATAAGCTAAATAGGCGAGGATATTTCTGTCTAATCTCATCCTCAAGCTCCCAAGAAGCTTCTTTTGTCACATGATTCCGCCACAGAACCTTCACTAGTGGTATCTTTTTATTGCACAATTCTTGTTCCTTTCTATTCAAAATCTGCATCAGAGCTTCTTCATATGATAGAGCATCATTGAGTTCCAATTCGACGTAGCTGATAATATGAGAAGGATCTGGGACGTATTTCCTTAACACAGATACATGAAATACACCATGAATCCTGAATAGAGATGGCGATAAAGCCAGCCGATAGGCAATTGACCCAATCTTCTCGAGTATCTCAAATGAGCCAATGAACTTAGGGCTCAACTTACCCTTCTTCCCAAACCTCATGATTCCCTTCAGTGGTGTTATTTTTAGAAATACCTGATCACCCACTTCAAATTTCAGTTCCTGGCAGCGAGTATCTACGTAGCTTTTCTGCCGATTCTGTGCTGCATTGATTCTATCTCGGATAAGTTAAACTTTATCGTACGCCTGTTGTACTATTTTTGGCCCCAAAACTTGCCTCTCACCTAGCTCACTCTAGTATAAAGGAGAACGACACCTCCTACCATAGAGCACTTCATAAGGTGCCATGCCTATGCTAGCTTGATAGCTGTTGTTATAGGCAAACTTTACCAGTGGCAATTACTGAGTCCAGTTATCCTCAAAATCTAATGCACAGGCTCGTGACATATCCTCTAGCACGTGGATCATTCTCTCTGTCTGACCATCAGTCTGAGGATGGAAGGCGGTGCTGAATGCTAGCTGAGTCCCCAAAGCCTCCTACAAGCTCCTCCATAACCATGATGTAAAACGTGGATCAAGGTCTGAGACTATGTATATCAGCACTCTATGGGTTCGAACGATCTCCTGTATATAAATCTCTACTAATCTGTTCATAAGGTAGCTAACTTTAATGGGAAAAAAGTGAGTTGTCTTTGTCACCTATCAAAAACCACCCAAACGACATTCTGACCATGTGGCGCCGATGGTAGGCCAGTAAAAAAATCCATGGATACGTGGTCCCACTTCCATTCATGAATGAAAAGTTGCTGTAATTGTCTTGTTGGCCTCTGGTGTTCAACCTTAACCTGTTGGCATGTTAGACACTGCTGTACAAATTTTGCAATCTCCCTTTTCATGTCACTCCACCAGAAATACTCCCGCAGATCCCTATACATTTTTGTACTGCTAGGATGAATAGTGTATTGAGATCTATGTGGCTCTTCTAGGATTGTTCTTTTAATGCTATCATCTACAGGAACGCACAACCTGGTGTGAAATCTCAAAACCCCATCATCTGAAATGCTGAATTCCTCTCCTTGACTATCCTATATTCTGGCTATCACTACTGTTAATTCTGGATCATTCCCCTGTGCAGCTTTAATCCTTTCATATAGTGTAGGTTGTACAACCAGACTAGAAATAAATGCCTGAGGATCATCTTCCACTAATTCTATACCGAGCCTTTCCAAGTCCATCAGAATTTGATGCCGAACAATTGCTGCTAGCTGTGCTGTATCTTCTGATTTACGGCTCAGTGCATCAGCTACCACATTCACCTTACCTAGGTGGTAACTGATGGTATAATCATAATCTTTAATGAGTTCTAACCATCTCCTCTAGCGCATATTCAACTCTTTCTGTATAAAGAAATACTTTAGACTCTTGTGATCGGAAAATATTTCACATCTCTCACCATATAAGTAATGTCTCCAGATCTTCAGCGCATGCACCATTGCAGCCAATTCTAAATAGTGAGTAGGGTAATTCTTTTCATACTCTTTCAATTGCCTAGAAGCATATGCTACTACCCTACCATGCTGCATCAGTACACACCCGAGCCCTTTCAAGGACGCGTCACTGTAAATTATATAATCATCACCTCCTAATGGAATCGTTAGTATTGATGCAGAGAAGAGCCGCTGCTTTAATTCCTGAAAACTCTGCTCACATTCTTCATCCCACACAAATTTGGAATTTTTCTTGGTCAAATGTGCGAGAGGCCCTGATAAGGCTAAAAACCCCTCAACAAACCTACGGTAATAACTTGCCAGTCCCAAGAAACTTTTGAATTCTTGCACATTCTTCGGCCTAGTCCAATTCACCACCGCATCAATCTTACTAGGATCCACTAAAATACCGTCTCCTGAGATCACGTGACCTAAAAATGCAACTTTCTCAAGCTAGAACTCGCACTTTCTAAATTTGACATAGAGTTTCTCATCCCTGGGTGTTTGTAGAACCTATCTCAAATGCACCTCATGATCCTAAAAAATCCTTGAGTACACCAATATATCATCAATAAAAACTACTAAAAACTAATCTAAATGTTGGTGAAAAATTCTATTCACCAAGTCCATGAACACAGCTGGGGCATTTGTCAGACCAAACGGTATAACGAGCAATTCATAGTGCCTATACCTAGTCCTGAAGGCTGTCTTCATGACGTCCACTGCTTTTACCCTCACTTGATGATAACCTAATCTGAGGTCGATCTTGAAATACACCCGTGTACCCTAAAGCTAATCAAATAGAACGTCTATATGGGGTAGAGGATATTTATTCTTAATAGTAACCTTGTTTATTTCTTTGTAGTCAATACACATCCTCATATACCCATTTTTCTTATTTACAAATAATGCTGGAGCTCCCCATGGAGATACACTAGGTCGTATAAAACCCTAATTCAGAAAATCTAGCAATTAATCCTTTAATTCTCCAAATTCAGCTGGAGCCATACGGTAAGGAACCTTAGAAATTAGTGTTGTCCCTAGAGGTAAATCTATTGAAAAGTCCACCTCACGCTCGGGAGGCAACCCAGGTAGCTTGTCGGGAAAAACATTTGAAAATTCTTGTATAACTGAGGTACCATCAAGTTTCGATTCATTTTCTGATATTTCTTTTACAAAAGTCACAAACCCCTAACCTCCGTCCAGGAGCAATATGCTCGCTTGCATGGGTGATACTAGTTGAGATGAAGCAAGTACACGTGAACCAACAAACCTGAACTCTCGCTCACTAGGGGATCTGAAAATTACTTCTTTCTGATGGCAATCAATACTGGCGTAATTAACTTCCAACCAATCCAGTGCCAGTATTACATCAAACCTACACATATCAAACACAACCAGGTCTGCTGGTAGCACTCTCCCTTGAATTTCTATTGGATAGCCTCTAAGTACCCTCTGACATCTCAACACTGACCCTGAGGTGTAGCTACTGACAATTTTATATCTAATGACTGGGTCTCACTTCCATATAATTTAACATATGATGTAGAGACAAAGGAATGAGAAGCACCTGAGTCAAATAAAACAATAACGGAATGTGATAAAATAGTAAAAGTACCTATCACCACATTCGTAGCAGCCTCAGCATTACCCGAAGTCAATGCCTAAACACTCTCCGGGCTTACATTCCTCTACTAACCTTCATTAGGCACTTGATGTCCTCCCTGATAGAGCGTGGGAGCTGGGTCTTGGTCTGGCGGACTTGGGCATGCATGTGCCATGTGGCCAGGTCTCCCACAACGATAACAAACATCTCTAACTACTCGGCACATTCCTAAATGTCGTCTCCCATATGTCTGACATACTAGAAAAGTTGGTGTATCCTGACTCTCATGAGGTCGTGTCGTCTGCCTCTGATCTCCCCTATCACGACCTCCTCTCCAAGGACCCCTACTGGAGCCAGCCTGAAAACCCTGAGGCGCAGACCTCTTCCTCTGACTCCGAGCTGCTATACCTCTCTGTATACCACTCTCGATAATAGCAGCTTTGTCTATAATCTCTACAAATGTCTAAGCCCTAAAGCCAATCACCTGCTCAAACAAGTTGTTGAATTAGGTGTAATCCCAAGAGGGGGGGGGGGTGAATTGGGTATTTAAAAAAATTCTAAGGCACTTAGTTACCTCTTAAAATCTTCTTATAAATTTACCAACAACCTCTTCCTACTCAATTATGTATGTGTACGACTATTCAATCTATGCATGCAATATACACAATTTAAATGCAATGCTGAAAATAAAGAGTGAAGGGAAGAGAGAGGACAAACGCAATTTTACGAGGTTCAACTGACTTGGCCTACATCCTTGCCTTGAGCAACCACTCAAGGATTCACTAAAACCTTGCTCCTTAAAGTGGGACAGAGCTTCCCTTACAATCCTCTGCTTAAGAGAGGCACATCTTCCTCCTACTCTGCTGCTTACAAGAGATACAGCTCTCTTCTCACACACTGGTTCACACACCGAACTATGTATACAATAGAATCTGGAAAACAACACTCAAAGCAATGCTTCTAACAAAAGCTTGTAAGTACAATTCAATTTCCTAGCACATTAACATATGATATAACTTGAAGCTCATGAATGTATGAAAAACGATACAACCGTTTTATGTATGATATTCTTCAACACACAAATCCCTATTTAACCACAACTTCCAAGTAAAGAGGTATTTGAAATGCCTTGGAGTCAACTAGGGTTCTTGATTCACTTTGTAAAGATGCACAAGTATGTTTGATGTGAGCTAGTTAACAAAAAAAAAAAAAACTGTCTTAAATACAAACTCAATCAAAATCACAAAGTTTTAGTTGATGTATTCAATCACAATTTGAGTATATTAATTTTCAGAAAATATCCTTCAATTAATTGCATGGTTATAAGTACCAAGGATATTTAATCAAGCTTTAATATATCTAAAATATAAATCTTTTAGAAAACACACACTTAAATCAAATAATGATCTTGTTTAAAATAGCTATGTATAGGTATAGATACTTTCAAGATCACCTTTTTAATAAAACTAGGTTTTTCAATAATAAGCTCTTTGAAAAATATATGTATATTTATATGTTCTTGAATCAAAATTCAATCAACCAAGTTAAATAACCTTTCCCAAGTAATGATCTCTTCAAAAATTAATTTTTATACGAATAAGCACACTCAAGATCAAAACTTTTCCAATGCTAGTCAAAACACGCAATGAGGTGAGATGAAAAGTTCGTAAGACTAATAACTTGAAAAATCAAATGTCAATACAAGATTGAAGTACAGTAGAGTAAACAAGTTCCCTTTGAGAATCTGAGTTGATTTGCCCAAGCTTGAAGAATAGAGATTGAAGTGTAAGCAATCGTATAGCACTAGGAGTAGATTTTCAACGTTCTTGCAACAAGGTGTGTTCTTCTCTTTCTTGTGTGTCTAACCTCTTCTCTAGGGTTTAGATATTCAGAATATATAGTATATTACCCTTAGGATTGATCTCAACCATTGGATCAATAAAATAGCTCGTGAGTCTTTTTAATAAAAATATGAATTTTAAGTTTCCCACAGGTTCAGGCAACCGAGGTGGGGTTCAGGCTCCTAAAGTGACAACTTCAGGTGCCTGAGGTTCTAGGGTCAGGCGACCGAAGTACCTCTACCAGGTTTTGTCTTTCCCATTTAATTCTTCAGGCTACCGAAGAAATTCTTCAGGTGCCTAAGGTTGAGTTCAGGTTACCGAAGTCCCCTTTTTCTCAAATATCTTTTCTAATTTTAAATTTTGTTTTGCTCCTTTTCTTGAGTCTTTTATAAAACATATTTTTCATGATTTTAAGAACATTTCTAAGTCCATGAGAGTTTCCTAATGATGTACATGAAATGCATGAATCCTAAAAGCATTCTAAGTTATATTGAGCCTCAAATTAAATCATACGAAAATGTAAATACATGAGTTCTAAATACCTATTTCCAAAATATTCTTGAACTTTGCCGCTTGCATCTTGAGTCTCGTACTCTTTGAGTTCCATGGTGCTTTCTAAAATGTATCAGCTTTACTTTATGGCTTCCATGACTCGTTATCTTTCCGTGCATGCTTAGTGTAAGTCCTGCTCACAAACTCAATGCACAGATCAAATATCAAGTGATTTGCCATTATCAAGACAAGATTGGACTCGTAGAGTCAACAATCTCCCCCTTTTTGATGATGACAAATGCACGAACAAAAATAAATAATGGGTTACACCTAAACAAGGCTCCCCCTCAATTAATGCATCAAATAATTAATGAATGACAATATGCTCATATTCATACACAAAGTGTTTAGCCTGAATCCAAATGAAATATAAAATATGAAATATGCTCATAATGAATGTAATATGCTAGATTTCTCCCCCTTTGTATATCTCACCCTGTGCAATTAGTTTTACCAACACTCTTTGCTTCCAATTTTATTCTTTTTGCTTCTAAACTTTCTCCCCCATTTGACATCAACAAAAAGGTGTAAAGTAATAAAGCATGAGTAGACGTACCCTTATGTTCTTCTCCCCTTAGAGAGCCAAAGGTTTTGAATTTTTCCAATTGTTCATCAATGCAATACAAGGTGATTATATCACAAGAGATGTTGCTCCCCCTGAATTATATCATCTAATATGATTCTAAGCAACCTCTCGACTATGCATGAGACCTAATTTACACCTAATTTGGCTAAACCTATCCTCCGCAAGTGGTTTCGTGAATATATCTGCCTATTGTTCATCTGTGCATACAAAATCTAGTGTTACATCCCCTTTTTATACATGGTCACGACGAAAGTGATGTCGTATTTCTATGTGCTTAGTTCGTGAATGTAGTATGTGATTCTTTGAAATATTTATTGCACTCGTATTATCGCATCTTATGGGGATTGTTTCATAACTTAATCCAAAATCCTTCAGTTGTTGCTTCATGTAAAGCGTTTGAGCATAACAACTACGTGCCGCTACGTATTCAGCCTTAGTTGTGGAAAGAACGACTGAATTTTGTTTCTTGGAAAACCAAGAGACTAAGAAGTGTCCTAAGAAATGACAAGTACCACTAGTGCTCTTCCTATCCACTTTGCTACCTGCAAAATCAGCATCTGAATAACTAATAATTTCAAATGATGTATACTTAGGATACCATAACCCAATGTCCACGGTTCCTATCAAATATCTAAGTATCCGTTTAACACCTAGCAAATGAGACTCTTTTGGAGCAAACAGAAATCTTGCACACAAACATACGCTAAACATTATATTTGGTCTACTAGCAGTTAGGTATAACAGGCTACCTATCATTCCACGATATAGCTTGACATCTACAGGTATACCTTGTTCATCTTTGTCTAATTTCAATGAAGCGCTCATAGGTGTATCTAGTATTTTTCCGTCTTCTATGTTAAACTTTTTGAGTAGGTCTCTAATATACTTTGATTGATTTATGAATATTCCATGATTTTCTTGTTTGATCTGAAGTCCTAGGAAGAAATTTAGTTCACCTATCATGCTCATCTCAAATTCATTTTACATGGTATTGGCAAATTCATTACACAACTCTTTATCTGTAGTGCCAAAGATGATGTCATCAACATATACTTGCACTAGGAGAATATCATCTTTCTTAGCCTTCATGAACAGGGTTGTATCTATCTTTCCTCTTATAAATCCATTTTCTAATAGAAAATTGCTTAGCCTATCATGCCAAGCTCTAGGAGCTTGCTTTAAACCATACAAGGCTTTTGTCAGTTTATACACGTGATCTGGATTCTTATGATTTTCAAAGCCTAGGGGTTGTTCCACATACACTTCTTCATTTATGTAGCCATTTAAAAATGCGCTTTGGATGTCCATTTAATATAGCTTGAAATCCTTAAAAGCTGCATATGCTAATAGCATTCGTATGGCTTTCATCCTAGCTACAGAGGCAAATGTTTCTTCAAAATCTATACCTTCTTCTTGATTATATCCCTGAGCTACTAATCTAGTCTTATTTCTCACAACTACTCCATGTTCATGTTTCTTATTCTTATATATCCATTTGGTCCCTATGATTGATTTATCCTCTGGTCTGGGAACTAAAGTCCATACTTTGTTTCTTTCAAATTGATTTAATTCTTCTTGCATGGATAACACCCAAGATTTATCCTCTATAGCTTCACTCACATTCTTAGGTTTTTCTTGAGATAAAAATGCACAATGACTCATCATGTTCCTAAGAGAGGAGCGAGTGGATACTCCACGTAATGGTTCACTTATTATTTGATCTATGGGATGATTCTTTATGTATATCCATTCTATAGGTCGTTCATTAACCTCATTTGTAGTTTGATCAATTTCAATGGATGGTTCTTTAAGTTCATTTTTATTTTCTGAATCATTCTCAATTGATAGTTCTTCTAGTTCCTTGTTTAATTCAATTTCATCTTCATTAGTTCTTTTAGAGAAGGGATTTGACTCATTGAACACTACATGAATAGATTCTATGACCGTCAATGTTCGTTTGTTATACACTCTATAAGCTTTACTATCTAAAGCATATCCTAGGAAGATACCTTTATCTGATTTCACATCAAACTTTCCTAGATGCTCATTATCTCTAAGCACAAAACACTTACAGCCAAAGACATGAAAATATGATATGTTTGTTCTATGGCCATTCCATAATTCGTAAGGAGTCTTATTAAGTGATGGTCTAATAAGAACTCTATTTAGCACATAGCAGGCGGCATTCACTGCCTCGGCCCAGAAGTATTTGGGTAATTTATGTTCATTAAGCATAGTTCTGGCCATTTCTCGAATAGACCTATTCTTCCTTTCAACTACACCATTCTGTTGTGGTGTTCTAGGAGCTGAAAAATTATGGGTAATTCCTAATGAATTACAATAGTCTTCCATGCCTTGATTTTTAAATTCTCTACCCCTATCACTTCGAATTTTGGTAATTGTGTACCCCTTTTCATTTTGTACTTTCTTGCACAGGTTTATAAATTTTTCACATGCTTCATCTTTATGACCTAAGAATAGTACTCATGTGTATCATGAAAAGTCATCAACTATGACAAACGCGAATGATTTTCCTCCTAAAATCTGAATTGGGTTTGGTCCAAATAATTTTAAGTGTAGCATTTGAAGTGGCCTAGTGGTGGAGATCTCTTTCTTCTTCTTAAAGCTTGTTCTTGCTTATTTTCCTAGTTGGCATGCATCAC
Source organism: Malania oleifera (assembly GCF_029873635.1). NCBI lineage: Eukaryota > Viridiplantae > Streptophyta > Magnoliopsida > Santalales > Ximeniaceae > Malania > Malania oleifera. Next base: position 7,765,968 of record NC_080427.1, on the reverse strand, counting down.
AGATTTTATCTTTCACAAATTTTGTCTTGGGCAGTCCCTTAACTAATTCTTTCTTAACTAGTTTTGAGATTAAATCCATGTTTGCGTGTCCTAGTCTCCTATGCCAAATCCAGCTTATTTCATTCATAGTAGATAAGCATGTCACACTCTGTGAAGTTAAGTTATCAAAGCTTGTGGTATATACGTTTTCATGATGCTTAGCAATGAACATTATTTTATTATCAGTTTTGTTTTCAACTATGCACTTGTTATGTTCAAATGATACTTTGTAACCTTTATCACATAGTTGACTTATGCTCAATAAAATGTGTTTTAAACCTTCAACTAATAAAACATCATCAATAATGAGTGAAGAATTATTACCGAATTTACCTACACCTGTGATCCTTCCCTTAGCATTATCACCAAAAGTAACAAACCCTTCATCCTTGAGTATGATGGATGTGAATTTTGCTTTATCTCTGGTCATGTGGCGTGAACATCCGCTATCCATATACCATCTATCTTTTGAGGATGCAGATCTTAAGCAAATTTGTAAGACACAATTAAACTACTAGCTTTGGTACCTTGATTGTCTTGGGTCCAGGAGGGTTAGTGCTAGATTGACCTTTGACCTTCCATACTTTCTTAATTTTTACATCTTTATTTTTGAAAGGACAGTCAAATTGTATGTGACCCAACCTTCTACATTTAAATCATGTAATATGTCTGTAATGATTCTTAGTTGGAACAAATGACTTTGATTCTTTTGTAAAATACCCCATGTAAAGATTTCTTTTCTTTGTATTTTCTTTACCATTAAAACCGAGCCCTTCTTTATCTAGAGAATTTCTTTGAGATCCTAAGAGCTTTTCAAAATTATTTTGTCCTTCGGTAAATTTATAGATAATTTCAGATTTATCTTTCAAGTCCTTTTCTAACTCCTCAATTTTCAAATCTTTATCTTTTATAAAAGATGCATGAGATTCATTTTGGTGTTCAACTAGATTTGAAAGTTCTTTGACTTTGCTTCTCAACTCAAAAATTTTCTTTGTTTTCTTCTCAAGCATTTTAATAGTGTACAAGTATTCTTGTTTCAGTTCATCATATGAAATCATATCATTTTCATTTTCAGATTCACTAGAATAGTATGAAGATGATGAAAAATATGATTGTACCTCAAGGTCATCATGTGCCATTAGACACAGATTGGCAACTTCGTTGTCACTAGATTCATATTCTGAACTGCTAGTGCTATGTGTATCCCAGCCGACCTTCAGTGCCTTCTTCTTTTTCTTTAAAGCTTTTATGAGCTTGGGGCACTTAGGCTTGATGTGTCCAACTTCTCGGTAGTTGTAGCATGTTGGTGGATCCTCCTTTTTTTTCTTCATGCTTTGATCTCCTCTTTCCAATTTAGAGTTCCAAAATTTTTTGTTGAACTTTTTGTTCTTCTTCAAGAACTTCTCAAACTTCTTTGTTAGCAAGGCCATGTTATCATCTGTTTCAGAATTGCTTCCTTCACTTGAATAGCTTGATGATGCCTTAAGCGCAGTGACCTTCTTAGCTTAGCTTTGCTCATTTTTCCTTTCGTTAATTGCTAGCTCATAATTGATGAGTGATCCAATGAGTTCGTCCATCAACATCTCCTTGAGATTTCTCCCTTCAGCTATTGCCGTAGCTTTTGCTTCCCACACTGGAGGTAATCCCTAGAGTATTTTCCTGATCAACTCATAAGTAGGGCAAGTTTTTCCAAGAGCATTTAACGAGTTAATGATGTGTGTGAATCTAGTGTACATGGATTTTATGGATTCATCAACCGTCATTTTAAATGCTTCATATTCACTAGTGAGCATGCCTATCCTACTATCCTTGACTTCCTTAGTACCTTTATATGTAACTTCTAATTTTTCCCAGATTTCTTTAGCTGAGTTACATGCCATTACCCTATTAAATTCATTGACATATAATGCACAGAAAAGTATATTCATGGCAATGGCATTAATTTGAACTGACTTCCAATCCTCTTCAGTATATTCATCTTCAGTTGTAGGTACATTAATCTTATCAATTACTTTCATGGGAATGTGATTTCCCTTAGTCACAATTTTCCAAACCTTCCAATCTACGTTCAGTAGATATATGCTCATCCTATGTTTCCAATAGGTGTAATTTATACCACAAAAAATGAGTGGTCTAGTGGATGAGTGTCCCTCACCAAATGGAGTTACACCGATGTGTGTCATGTGATCGTTTTACAAATTAACTATCAAGTCTATGTAAACCCTCTCTAATACCAAATGTTGAATTAGGTGTAATCCCAAGAGGGGGAGGGGGGGGGGGTGAATTAGGTATTTAAAAAATTCTAAGGCACTTAGTTACCTCTTAAACTCTTCTTATAAATTTACCAACAACTTCTTGTTACTCAATTATGTATGTGTACATCTGTTCAAAATATGCATGCAATATACACCATTTAAATGCAATGCTGAAAATAAAGAGTGAAGGGAAGAGAGAGGACAAACACAGTTTTACGAGGTTCAGCCGACTTGGCCTACATCCTCGCCTTGAGCAACCACTCAAGGATTCACTAAAACCCTGCTCCTTAAAGTGGGATGGAGCTTCCCTTATAATCCGCTGCTTACAAGAGGCACAACTTCCTCCTACTCCACTGTTTATAAGAGATACAACTCTTTTCTCACACACCGGTTCACACACCGAACTGTGTATACAATAGAATCTGGAAAACAACACTCAAAGCAATGCTTATAACAAAAGCTTGTGAGTACAATGCAATTTCCTAGCACATTAACATATGATATAACTTGAAGCTTATGAATAAAGGAAAAACGATACAATCGTTTTATGTATGATATGCTTCAACACACAAATCCTTATTTAACCACAACTTCCAAGTAAAGAGATATTTGAAATGCCTTGGAGTCAACTAGGGTTCTTGATTCACTTTGTAAAGATGCACAAGTATGTTTGATGTGAGCTAGTTAACAAAAAAAAAAACCTTTGTCTTGAATACGAACTCAATCAAAATCACAAAGTTTTAGTTGATGTATTCAATCACAATTTGGGTATATTAATTTTCAGAAAATATCCTTCAATTAATTGTATGGTTATAAGTACCAAGGATATTTAATCAAGCTTTAATATATCTAAAATATAAATCTTTTAGAAAACACACACTTAAATCAAATAATGATCTTGTTTAAAATAGCTATGTATATGTACAGATACTTTCAAGATCACTCTTTTAATCAAACTAGGTTTTTCAATAATAAGCTCTTCGAAAAATATATGTATATTTATATGCTCTGGAATCAAAATTCAATCAACCAAGTTAAATAACCTTTCTCAAGTAATGATCTCTTCAAAAATTAATTTTTATACGAATAAGCACACTCAAGATCAAAACTTTTCCAATGCTAGTCAAAACAAGCAAGGAGATGAGATGAAAAGTTCATAAGACTAATAACTTGAAAAATCAAACATCAATACAAGATTGAAGTACAGTAGAGTAAACAAGTTCCCTTTGAGAATCTGAGTTGATTTGCCTAAGCTTGAAGAATAGAGATTGAAGTGTAAGCAATCGTATAGCACTAGGAGTAGATTTTCAATGTTCTTGCAACAAGGTGTGTTCTTCTCTTTCTTGTGTGTCTAACCTTTTCTCTAGGGTTTAGATATTCAGAATATATAGTATATTACCCTTAGGATTGATCTCAGCCATTGGATCAATAAAATAGCTAGCGAGTCTTTTTAATAAAAATCTGAATTTTAAGTTTCCCGCAGGTTCAGGCAACCGAAGTGGGGTTCAGGTGACCAAAGCACCTCTGCCAGGTTCTGTCTTTCCCATTTAATTCTTTAGGCTGCCAAACTTATTCTTCAGGCTACCAAAGAAATTCTTCAGGCGCCTGAGGTTGAGTTTAGGCTACCGAAGTCCCCTTTTTCTCAAATATTCTTTTCTAATTTTAAATTCTATTTTGCTCCTTTTCTTGGGTCTTTTATAACATATTTTTCATGATTTTAAGAACATTTCTAAGTCTATGAGTGTTTCCTAATGATGTACATTTAATGCATGAATCCTAAAATCATTCTAAGTTATATTGAGCCTTAAATTAAATCATACGAAAATGTAAGTACATGAGTTCTAAATACCTATTTCCAAAATATTCTTGAACTTTGCCGCTTGCATCTTGATTCTTGTACTCTTTGAGTTCCATAGTGCTTTCTAAAATGTATCAGCTTTACTTTATGGCTTCCATGACTCGTTATCTTTCCGTGCATGCTTAGTGTAAGTCCTTTTCACAAACTCAATGCACAAATCAAATATCAAGTGATTTGTCATTATCAAAACAGGATTCGACTCGTAGAGTCAACACAAGTTTTTCCGCAGACACTCTTCAAACTTCCTTGCCTTCTTCTCTTCATCTGGCGCTAAATAAGAGGCAAAATGTGACAACTCGATAAATCGAACTACGTATTGAGATATTTTCATCTGCCCCTCAACTAGATGCATAAACTCTGCTACCTTCGCACTCCAAACAATAGAGGGGAAGTATCACTTGAAGAATAGCTCCTTGAATCGGTCCCACGTCATCGGCACTAGAACTGACCTCTGCTCCTTAATCAGTCACATTGATCTTTACTAGCGCTTCGCTTCTCCTGTCAATTTAAATACTACAAATACTAGCTTCTGTTCATCTGTACATGGAAGCACAACCAATGTCTCTTCAATATCCTGTACCCAATTTTCAGCTACAATCGGGTCATCTCCTCTAACAAAGGATGGGGGCTTCATCCGCGTAAATTGCTTGATTGTGCAGCTATGTTCCCCAGAGCTCCTGGCCATCTTTGCCATCACCTGTTGAGTGACACTACACAGTACAACATCTGCATCTCCTCCACCTATGCTAGAAGGTCTTGGCCTATCTTCCCTAGCATTCGTGCCGCTACTTCCTGGGTCCATCCTGAAAATAAAGAACATACTTTAAAACCTTATTGCCTATACAATCCTTATCTATTTCATTCAACTAAAAATCTCATATTCACGCTTTACTATCTTCACTGCTCTAAATTCAGAATTAGGTCCTGTAACTCAGACACACAACCCGATGATAGTTTATTATGACTTTCCTAAAATCGTCACCCCAAGAAAAATACAGAAACCACCACGGTAATCCTGTACCCAAACTATAGAACAAACCTCAAATCCTTTCCTATACTCTAGTATTGCTTTCGCTACACACTAAAGTCTACAGAACCTAGCAACCTGGGCTTTGATACCAAACCGTAATGATCTCCTAGATTTTCCATATATTTAATTATATGCAAAAATAATAAAGACTATGAAATTCCATTGATTCAACACAATCTACTATAACTAACCATCAACCTATGTAGTGAGAAGCTATTTCCACACATAAATCCACAACCATATATTTACATTACAATACCAGAGTTCTAGACCATTCTCTATATACACGTATAAAACTGAACAAGGCTATACAAAAATACTCTCCACCCCAAATTACTCACTCTTCTGTCAGGGCGGTACTATAGCCCTTCTACATACGAGCCTTATCTGCTCGCCTAACTGGATTTCCTGAAATATATTAAATAAATGGGATAAGATGATGCTCAATAAGACGAAATATGTTATTGCTTGTATGCGGCAAGTGAGTTACAATACTATGAAAATCTGATTCTACATAATCTTGTATAACTGAATCTGTATAACATATTTGTATTTTAGGTTTCTATTCGTAATGCTTTTAATGTACATAAGTATATTCTTTGTTTCTGTGAAATTGTACATACGTAATAATAAATAAAAACTTCCCTGGATGGGTAGCTGTATGTCATGATTTGACCCCTTATGACTGGGTTATGCGACCCATAGGTGGGATTTATCACTGGCTGGCCTACCAAGATAAACCACTATACTCCATTAGTCAGATCGACCCTCCTTAACCCATATCTGATGGGGAGCCTGTCCACAACATAGGTACAATTGACTTATCTACCACATATTATCTGAATATATGGTTGCACTCTAAGCTGGATATAGCTACGGTACGATGCTCTGTAAATTGGATTGGTAATAATCCATTAGGGTCTGATACTATATAGTATGTTTCTATATATAACTATCTGTTTTGCCATGATTCTGTAATAACTGTATTAACCATGACGCTGAAATAAACTGTTTATATAACAACTGTATTTCTGAAATTAATTGTAAATGTAACACCTGCTTAATTTCCTTAAATAAAACAAATCAGTATAATAAATCCAACAGATCATGCTCATCTTGAACCCGTGGGTACTAGGGATATATCAGAATATAGCACGGAAGCCTAAGCAGCAGGAAACATAAAATCATAAATAACCCATAATACCATATATATTACCATGCATCACAATACCAGAGTTACTACTTCCATTGCATTTATATACACATCCCAAAAAGAAAATCCTAGGGACATTTCCCACAAAATCCAACCGTCCACACCAAAACTTACCCTTCAGAGTGGCCAGATCAACAGTACTATCTCAGCGGAGCTTTATCCGCTCTCCTATCAGGGGCTCTTGAAAATTTAATGTAATTCGGGGTGTGACACCTCTCAGTAAGGGAAATAAACTAATACTAGTGTGTGGCAACATGAGTATTTCCGTGTTCTATATAAAATCATACACAAACATATTAGTATAATTGTCTGTATCATATCTAGGAAACATATATTCTTACATCATGGCAGAACATACAAGATTTTCATAATTCATCTCATATAATATAATACAAAAACAACCTTGGTAGGTTAGTTGGCTATTGTCATGTATTATCCCCACATGACTGGGTTATGTGGCCTAAAGGCGGGACCTGACAATGATTGGCCGACCACTGTCAAGTGAAAAGTACAGTCTATAAGTCCGATGAGTCTGCTAGACCTGGTCCGTACACCAGGGGCGCTCACACTTCTTAAAACCACATCGACCATCCAACCTCATGCCACTCTGTATAGCAGCGTCAACACAAATATCATGATGAATGATGAACACATAGCATCGGTACTATACAAGTGCTAGCCTAGACCAAGCCAACTAGGTTCTAATAGCATATAACATATAATCAAAATGTGATACATGGATATTTCATACTATCAGTTGCCAAATCAATATCATCACATCATTTTGCATATTCATATACATATACATATCATAAAAATTATTGGCTCGTGCGCCGGTATTTCATATTTTACCATAGCTCGACCCATACGCCGACAAATCATATCCATAGCTTGGCTCATACGTCGGCAAATCATATCCATAGCACGACCCATACGCCAACAAATCATATCCATAGCATGGCCCGTACACCGGCAAATCACATACATTGCATGGCTCGTACGCCAAAAAATCATATAAAATTCTAAGCCCGTATGCCGGTTTTTCATTATAAAAATCCATATCTTTATCATATTCCCAGAAAACAATATTTCATTATAAATTCCACTCATGCCACACGAAATAGGTTTCATACATATTTAAACATATCATCTTTTACAGTAGTATTTCCCAAACATAAAGCATATATATAAATATATTTATTTCTCTGGAATCAAATGCTGTAATAACATACATACATTTTCATAAAATAACTAGCTTAGTTTATCCCCTTACCTGAGTCCTGAAAAGCCCCTAAAATAAACAGTCTTGCACCTGTAGGGTTCCCTAATCAACACCCTGAAAACGACATTCCCCAGAACTAAACTTCAGTATTTTTATGCGTACTATGCTTTCTACAACTATCAAAAAGCTAAATACTGAGTAGAAAGCCTTACCTTGAATTTGGGATGAATTCCAAACTCGACCTACCGACGATCCACTCCAGCAGATATGCAGAGAACATCTCTAGGAGTGTCATGGTGACTTCGGATTGTCGATCCGGTGAAGAACGGACCCATAAAGGTAGAGAGAAGTAAGGGGAATTGAAGGGGGTGAGAGAGAGAGTTTCTGCGACCAAATTAAGCTGAAAAATTGTGATTAACACTATTTATACACTGGCCTTCGTCGATGAGCCAGGTCACCTCGTCGACGAGCTAGGTCACCTCGTCGACGAGCCACGTCACCTCGTCGACGAGCCTCGTTACCTTGTCGACGAGCCATGTCACCTCATCGACGAGCCACGTCACCTTGTCGATGAGGTAATGAAGACAACTCATCGACGAACTCTCTCCTTGTCGAAAAAATTCAGAATCACCAAACCCACTCCCCCTACTTGGTATTTTCTCGTCGACAAAGAGCACCCTCGTCGACGAGCCCAATATGTTGTGTTGTCAACGAACGCGAAGCTTTCATCGACAAAGACTTGCTACCCCCTTTTTATGTCCTTTCTTCCCTTTTTTATTAATATTAATATTAATATTAATATTATTATTATTATTATTATTATTTAACTACCATTATTCTTTAGGTCATTACAGTAAATCTAAATGTCATGGTACTATAAAATTGTATAATCATGGTATCCTGAAAATTACTGTAAAATACGTTTCTGTACTATATCTATATTATCAAGCCACATAGTAATTTAAAACATATTAAACATAATTGATAAACCATATAAATTCCTTTTGTGAATAATAATATGGTAAAAACGTATAATTTATATCCAAAACATGCTAGAATTGCCTAGCATAGCATATTTCCCTTACCTGATTCCTGCTAAAAATCCCCAACTAAGACGGGTCCCACACTTGCAGGGTTCTCCACTCAACATCCTAAATACCATATATCCCAGAACAAAATATCATTATTTCTACATCTACTACATTTCCTACAACTATTGGAAAGCCTAATTTTAACAAAAAAGGCCTTACCTTGAATATGGGATGAAATCCAATTTCGTCCCACCGACGATCCGCTCTGGTAGACTTAGGGAGAACTTTCCCAAGAGCATTGTGGTTGCCTTAGATCATCAATCCGGCGAACGGCGGGGCCAAAATCGAAGGGAGAAGGACGAGGAACTGTAGGAAGGAGAGAGAGAGAGAGAGAGAGAGAGAGAGAGAGAGAGAGAGAGAGAGAGAGAGAGAGAGAGAATTTCAGCCATTTTCTACGTAAAAATTTGAGATTGGTACAATTTATATTGTGGGCTTCATTGACGAGCCACGTCATCTCATCGATGAGGCCACAAAGGAGGTTCGTCAATGAACACCATCTCCTCATCGACAAAATTTAGAACTTGAAAAACGACCTCTCGGTAACTTCTCGTCAATGAAACCTACCTTCATCAACGAAATCCTTATGTACCCTGGTCAATGAATCTCTTGTGTTCGTCAACGAGGCCCTGATAATTTTTCTTGGGTTATTACACTAGAATTTATAAAAACTAGAAAGATTGTCCACCTTCAGAATTAAAACAATAAACGAAGAGGAAAAGAACCTGGAAAGAGGAGTGCTCTGAAAATTTTCCGCATCCAAGACATCTTTTTTAACAATGTCCCAGCAAGAAATATAAAATTCAATGCCAAACCCATTTGGTCTCGGATTGATTTCTCTGGGAATAAAGAAAACCGCTCTTTGAACTTCTTCTTTCGTCAGATTGGCACAGAGAAAATTATTATCAACATCTTAAATTTGCCTCTGAATTAACCTAGAGAGATCACAAGGTTCAACAACTGAAGCCTCTGAGAGAAAATTCTGAAAAAAAAAAAAGCAGCAGCTTCATTATGTATTCATTCCGCACCATCTAGAATCCCCTTGTCATTTAGAACCGTATGGTCTATATGGCCCTTATTCTACCTCTGATTGATAACTGAATGGAAGAATTTAGAGTTTTGATCCCCCTTAATCAACCAATTTTTTTTTTTTTTTTTTTTTCGCAATTTGTCCTAGGCGAGATGCTTCCCTATTCTCCCACACCCAAATCTCCAACTTAGTAGTCAAGCAATCGGCTTCGACCTCCTTAGAAAAACCTAATTGTAGTTGATTTTCTAGAGATTCCATCCTTTCCTCAAGAGCTTCTAGGTTTTCTCCCACCCTCCCAAAGGCAATTTTATTCCATGCACGTAACGCAACTTTAGTTCTTTTAAGATGAATAGTAAGTTTCAAAAGACCTGAGGTTGAGTCATTCCTAATCCATGCATATTTAATGCACGACAAAAATAAATCATGCGAACTCCACATATTAAGGAACCGGAATGGGATAGGGCCATACAAAGAGAATGACGTATTCGTATACACCACCATAGGACTATGATTTGAGGACTTCTGACTCAGATATTTGAATTTAGACGAACCATATAGGTTGGAAAAAGCATTATTAATAAGAACTCAATCAAGCTTAGCCCAACTACGTGCCACCCCTTCATGGCCATTGCACCATGACATACGAGAGCTCGTGTTTGAGAAATCAAAGAGACCACAATGATGTAAACAATCATTAAACTCCATTATAGGTAAGGGTGGTCTTGGATTTCCACCAATTCTTTCTACATCCATTTGAATAACATTAAAATCACCCAGGACCAACCAAGGGAAATCCGATTGGCACGCCTCCAATCGCCATCATAATTCCCTTCTTTCAACATAAGAACATTTGGCATAGACGAAACTCGTCAAAATCCTTTAGCCATTCCTGAAGAACCACCTAGAGATCATCTGAGTCATAATTGAAATCACCTCAAAGGCATTCATATCCTTCCAAAATAGCCACAATTTAGTGCCCTGATTTTCATTATATATAAAATGGTGATAATTCAGAAAACTACTCAACATTACCCTCCACTCCATAGTTGGGAAAGGTTCTAAAATAGCAAACAAACCAACATTAAACTTATTGAAAAGCTTTTTTAACCTACCTCTAGACCTGCCCAATCCTCTAATATTCCAAAAAAAAAAAAAAAAAATTGTATCAGCCATAAATTTAATTTATGCAGTATGATGTGAACCCTCTAAGATTTCCTCACAGATTTTTCCTTTCTGATTTTGGTGTTTTTGGAAGTCCATCACTGCCCTGTATCAGAGTCATATATTTTTTTCTTTGCATTTCAACACTGAAGATGAATAACCCAGAGCCAATTCCCCCTGATGTAAACCATGGTTCCCACCTTCAGTCTGTTTAATACTGTCTACATGATCGATTTTCTCTTGAGACATAGGTTTACCATATGAAACTCGAGCATCCTCTTCATCACTTTCTGTTGAACCTTCATTCATATTATTTTCCAAGCCTCTCTGCTGTACATCATATTTTTGAATTGCATAATCCCATTTTTTCTTGAGTCACAGGACTTTCCGGTAATACAGGGCACCTATCCTTGGTCGTCTTTGTCACCGGCACATTACTAGGTCCTGCTTCCCGCTCCACCCTCTTTTCCCCTTTGTCCCTTTGCTTCTCTCATACCCTGCAAACAATTGAGGTATGTCCTTGACGGCAACATTTAGAGCAGATAAAACTCATCTTTTCATATTTGGCCTCCTACCAAATACATTATTTGAGAGATGAAACAAGAGAAAATCCCTTAACTGGCTCCATCGTCAAGTCGACTTCCACACAAATACGTGCCCTCGAGGCTCTTGTACGGTTAATTATTGCATTATCAGTCTCGAGATAACGACCAAAACGAGTCACTATATTTTGAAGAAAATCCACTTGATAAAGATGCATTGGTAACCCCGGTAAGAAAATCCATTGAGGAACCAATGGAGATTCTTATTTGACATCAAAATCCTTCGTCCACTTAAATTGTCAAAATGAATTGCCTTCCATCATTCTACCTTCCCTTGCCCACCCATGCACAAAATCACGTTCATTTTTCATGTGTATAAGCACATGGTAATCATCTATAACACTGATCATTGGAATTTCCGTCAAGCCCCACGTTTTCACAATCGATAATCAAATTTTATCAATAGATGGCCGATTCCTTAAAAATTTTATCACTAATGCAAAAAGAAACTCTTCCTTAGCCTTAACCATCTCCACTTATAAGAAAATAAATCCCATTTCACCATTGATATTAACTGGCAATCCCATAGGAATTTTGAATGTAGGTATCTCCACTTTTTTATTCAAGGCCTGTGCATACGACTGCACTCCGGAACTAGCCTGGACGGCCTTCCCCACCAATGGTGAGGCCATCGGAGGGGAAACGAACCTTTCCCAACCACCTAAGGCGCCGGCGAGCTGTTGGTGACCAGGTTGGGCTACAATATATGAAGATTAGACTTAGATTTTTCTAGATGGGGAAGAGACTGAATTGAATTTGTAAGTGTTGTTTGATCCTCCTTCTCCTTGGAGGCACGCAAGAACTCGCCGTTCAGAGATAAAAAAAAACTTGCGTGCAGTGTGTGGTGGCGTTTGATTAGGACCTGCTGCGATGGCGACGATCTCTTGATTCAGAACTACTGTGACAACGATGGTCCCCTTCTAGCGTGCGACGATGACAATCTCTGGTGGCATGCACCGAGCCACGACGACGCTGGTGTGGTGGCATCTTCTCCTTTTGGGTTGTGATATTATTTTCAGTTATAGATGCTTGCATAGGATTTTTGAATCTCTTATTATATTTAGGGAAGCCCTAGGGAAGCTTTCTATTCTTCTTCATGAGTGAACTGGCCATCGGAGGATAGGATGGTATGAGTGATGAAGTGGACACGATGGTGGCGGTCTCCTTCTAGCGTGCAGCGATGGCAATCTCCAACGGCATGCAGTGAGCCACGACGATGCTGAAGGGAAGCCGGATTAAAGAGGATTTGAGGCTTCAAGCCTTCAATGAAGCGATGTCTGACGATGGAGGCTGCACCGCTGCAATGTCAGGTGATGGATAGGGCTTGAAGACTGCAATATCAGGCGATGGAGGATGGGATGGAGGTTTGAAGGTTGAAAACTTGTGAGGCTAAGGTTCGTGTGATCAGACATTTGATTCTAGGTCTAGGCGTGAACCTGGCAGTCTACGAGGTTGAGGAAGACGATGAAGTCAGCGTTTCTAATGAGCTGGAGATGGCTTGTGCTGCCAACGACAAAGGTGCTCGGTTGCAGCTCTCGGTGGTCTTCGTCGGGGGAAAAAAAGCCTGGGTAGTTCCTTGCATGTTGGGGGGAACTTTGATTAAAAAATATTTGAGAGAATTTTGAAATTAATCAAATCTGCTAATTACGCTAATGAAAGGGGTATATATAGAGTTTTTGAAAATATGATCTTTTGGGGACATGCTTGGTATTTTCTAAATTGTTTAACTACAAATTAAACGTGATTAGCACTAGAAAATAACCGAAACCTGAGAGGTTCGGTAGGCTGACCCTAGCGTCGGTTGACTGACCTCATACGCCAAATTTGAATTTCTTAATGGGTTTGGTCGGCTGAGGAAAGGGCCGGTTAGTTGACTTAGGGCGATTTTCCTTTCTTCGTAAGTTCGGACAGCTGGCCAAATAACTGATCAGCTGAGCCTTGAAGGCTGATCGACTGAGGCAATTTTTAACTGAGAGCGTCGGTCGACTAACGAAGGTAGAAAAGTCAAGTTCAGAGGTCAGTCGATTGTGGGAGCTAAGTTAAAAAATGGTCAGTTGACCGAGCTTAGTTAAACTTTGACTTATGGCCTAAGGTGTGGTCGGTCGATTAAGGCACTTTGAATGTGCATGGGACAGTCAATCGAGATCAGTGAAAAACTTAAGGTTTAGCCCTACTTTTGACCTCAAATTATTTAAACCTTTTGTATAATTTTATTTGTTAAGAAAAAGGTTTTTCTTTTACCGTGTTGGGTGTCCTAAGGTCAGTCTATGGTCATTCTGAGCTTTGTAATCATATCATATAAGACGTGCATTATTACAGACCAAATATAAAAAAACTAAATGCAATGCAAAATAAAAATATTTGTCTTCTTCTTCTTCTTCTTCTTCTTCTTCTTCTTCTTCTTCTTCTTTTGCTCTTCTATCTTCCATGGAGTACGCCAAGTGTATACTTTAGGTTCCTCTTGGCTTCTATGTCCCTTTAATCTTATATGTGCTGAATTTTAAACATGTTCACACACTAAATACACACATAAGATACCTGTATTTTGTAAGCATCGAAATAGGGATCAGACTCAAGAAGTCAACAAGCAAAATGATTGTCCTTTTCATTTGACATGGATAATTTTTATATGTGAAAGGCTATTAGTTTTATTTTCTTGCTTTTTGTCTAGCTTAATTATCCTTCTTTACACCATCAAGTTACTTGGAACCTAAAATCAATTTTTTTTGTTAGAGAACTATTTATAGGAATCTTTTCAACAAGACATGTGAGAGTTGCATCATATACATTAAATTACCACTTTATTGTGCCTAGTGTGAATAGTCATTTTTTGTCCAAAATAATAACATAACCTAATTGGATATCTGAAAATGAAATTAAAGATTAATGAGGAAAGAATGTAGTACATGATAGTTGACAATTTACTTAATGGTGGTCGGCCGACCACCTTTATTTTCTTGTTTTGGTGCCACCAAATAGTAGTCAATTGGCTCTCTGCAAATAGTCGACCGACCCAATGAAACTTTTGACTTGTTTGCATTTGATTGGCTAATGGACCTAGTGATGCCAAGTGTTCTAGTTATTTTCATATGTCAGGTAACAACCAGGATAATTGATAGTTATTGGTTGGTAGTTTTTTATTTGAATTTGAATTTTTCAAATTCGAATTTTGAGAATTGTTTCCATCCATATTTTATAAATACATACATTACAAAAAAACTGATTTTTAGTGACGAATTCAATTTCGTCACTAAAAGTGGGTATTAGTGACGGATTTAAAACCTTCAGTAATAGTTTCAAACTTTTTTCGCAGAGAAATTATGCCAGGAAAATATTAACGACGATTTCTGCGGTATTAGTGAAGAATTAAATCCGTCACTAAAAGACACTTATTAGTGATGATTAAATAACCGCCACTACTATTATTTAAAAAAAATTATTTCACAATATTAGTGACGAATTTAAGAACTGTTACTAATACTTCTTCTATTTAAAAAAATAGAAAAAAATTATTTCACAATATTTGTGATAGGTCTTCAAATTCGTTACTATTAGCCCCTTATTAGTGACGGATTTGAGAACTGTCATTAATACTTCTTTTATTTAAAAAAATAAAAAAAAATTTATTTCACAATATTAGTGGCAAATTTGAAGATTCAAGTCTATTAGCCTTTTATTAGTGATGGATTTGGGAGCCCTCACTAATACTTGTTTTATTTAAAAAAATAAAAAAATATTTCACAATATTAGTGACGAATTTGAAGATTCGTCACTATTAGACCCCTATTAGTGACGAATTTAAGAACCGCCACTAATACTTCTTTTATTTAAAAAAATAAAAAAAAAATTATTTCACAATATTAGTGTTGAATTTGAAGATTCGTCACTATTAATCCCTTATTAGGGATGGATTTGTGAACCGTCACTAATACTTCTTTTATTTAAAAAAATTAAAAAAAATTATTTCACAATATTAGTGACGAAATTGAAGATTCGTCACTATTAGCCTCTTATTAGTGATAGATTTAAGAACCGTCACTAATACTTCTTTTATTTAAAAAATAAAAAATTTATTTCACAATATTAGTGACGAATCTTCAAATTCATCACTATTAACCCCTTATTAGTGATAGATTTGGGAACCGTCACAAGTACTTCTTTTATTTTAAAAAAATATAAAAAATTTGTTTCACAATATTAGTGACGAATCTTTAAATTCGTCACTATTAGCCCCTTATTAGTGACGGATTTGGGAACTGTCACTAATATTTCTTTTATTTTAAAAAGATAAAAAAAATTATTTCACAATTTTAGTGATGAATTTGAAGATTTGTCACTATTAGACCCTTATTAGTGACGGATTTAAGAACCGTGATGAAACTTCTTTTATTTAAAATAAAATAAAAAAAATTATTTCACAATATTAGTGATGAATTTGAAGATTCGTCACTATAAGCCCCTTATTAGTGATAGATTTGGGAACCGTCACTAATACTTCTTTTATTTAAAAAAATAAAAAAAATTATTTCATAATATTAGTGACGAATTTGAAGATTCGTCACTATTAGCCCTTTATTAGTGACGGATTTGGGAACCGTCACTACTAGTTTTTTACTTTAAAAAATAAAAAAAATTATTTCACAATATTAGTGACGAATTTGAAGATTTGTCAATAATAGTCTCACATCGAAAAATCCACGCAGGTTCCCCCAATCTCGCTCATTTCCCTCCAATCCTCCTACTTTCCCTCCATCTCTCAATCTCTCCGGTCTCTTTTTCTCAGTCTCTCCATCTCTCTTCGTCGCTGCAGCTGGCAAATAGTGTGAGCACCGACTGCGAGAAGTTCCTAGAGAAGCTAGTGATCGTTCTGGGGGTGTTCCTTATGGTGGTTTTGCTGGTGGGGCTCATTGGCGCTTGCTGTCGTGTGTCTTGGCTTCTCTGGTCCTACCTCCTGGTGATGTTCTTGCTGATCGTTTTGCTGTTTTGCTTCACAATCTTTGCGTTTGTGGTGGCCAATAAGGGAGCAGGGGAGGTGTTGTTAGGAAAGGGGTATAAGGAGTACAGGCCTCGGGATTACTCCAACTGGTTTTAGAATAGGCTTAATAATGGTAAGATCTGGAATAGGATAAAGAGCTGCTTGCAGGACTCCAAGGTCATTCAAACTATGGCTAATGGCTCCAACGATACCGTCCAGCAGTTTTACTTAGAGCATTGTCTTCCATTCAGGTAAAGATACGAAGTTACTCCCTTTTGTTCTTCTTTAATCTTTCATGGTTCAGATCTGAATCTATATCTTTTGTGCTCTTATTACTCATTCATTTGTTCGTTTGCTTATTTTTTTGGTAAATCTGAACTGCTTGATGCAATTTTTAATTTAGGTTTGCAATTTTTTTCTTTTTTTTCTTTTTTCTAGGCCATTTGTGTCTTTGTTGCTTAATTATAAATGTGAGAATTTGTTATATATACCTTAACCTTTTCTTTTTGTGTATTTAACCTTAATATTTAGTCTTTTGGGGATTTTTTATTACCTTAAACTGTTGTCAACATTCATTTTATTTTATTTTTAAAAGAAAAATAAAATTCACAATGTTTCAAAGTTTTGTTTCTTAACCTTTTGACTACTGATGGCTTTTAAGATTCTTAGTTCACGTGGTTTCGCTGATATTTTCTATTAAGGGGTTATTATGAAGCCTGCTTGATTATATATATATATATATATATATATATATATATATATGTATGTGTGTGTGTGTGTGTGTGTGTGTGTGTGTGTGTGTGTCACTGGACACAATTATTTGAACCATTGATCCTTCACTCTGTTGTGATTGACTTTTGTTTAAGGGACTAAGTTTTACGAGAAAGCATGTATTGGAATGCATTTAGAGGGCCATGTGCAAGTTTGTGTGTTTGTAATAATTATTAGAGTTGCTGGCTGGTGGCTGGAAAAATTGAGCACACTTGGGTAAGAATGAATTGGTTATAAATAAAAATTTTAGTTGGATGCATCCAAATCCAATAGTTATCATATACTTGCAAACTTGTATATATTTAGGATCTGATCACGCAATTTAACATACTTAATAACTCCATATGCCTATTAAGTATGCCTTAAAAGAGCATATTCTCAATTGTTTGTTTCTTATATCTTCAGAATTTTTTTTTTTACATATACTTTTTGTTGTATTTCAAGAAAAATGTGAATATTGTTGGCTTGATATATTTGATTGTTTGTAATTTGAGTTTATTGGAAATTCTATCTTAGAAATCCTAAGCTATTGATATGTTGGAACATGTTTATTATGGGATTAGTGCATATACATGCTGATTCATTTGAAGATTTTAGTGTTAGTATTTTTTAAATTGAGAAGTGTGGTTTGAGAGTGATTTTTGTTTTTTGGTAGAAGGTTGACTGCATTAAAATACCAATGAGAGGATGGCATAAGCCAGTACAAACTAGAAAACTAGACAAGTAATCACAACTACATGATTTACATCCAAAACAATTTGCCTCGCAACATTATCCACATTAAGCCTATCATCTGAGAAAACCTTCTTGTTCCTCATCCTCTAGATATGGTATATTGTTGAAGCCCATCCATGTTTAGCCTTTAAAGTCCCTTAATGGCTGAATAATCCAAGTTTGAAATCCAGCAAACAACTTCCTCCCAGTTTATGACTACAACAAGTACACCCAAAGTAAAATGTGTCAATTTACAACTTTGTCAAGCACAGACCATAGATTACCCACATTATTTGTCTAGTAAAATAACAAATCCATTTTGACCATTCTAAAAATTTCAATCAATTACATTGAGGATAAGCTTTTATTTACAAAAGCTCCCCTGAAGGAGGGCAAAATTATTTTTACCATACCTGAGCCAATGCCTTTTTCAAAAGTTCCTTTTCACCAAGAACAAGGAACAACCAAACTAGGGTTTATTTCAACCCCGCAATTTTCTTAAAAAACTGACACAAGAGCTTATTAATATATATTTTTTTAATTTTTATAATTCCCTACAAAACAGGAACTATTAGAAACAAAAAGCTAATTTTGAACATTAGATAAAAAAAAGAAGTTGTAGGATGCTTAAAAGTATTTAAAATGATTAAAATAAATATGTATTGTTAGGAATTATAATTAACATTTTATAGTTTTGTAATATTTATAAAAGTCAAAGGAAAAAAGCTAATTTTGAACATTAGCTAAAAAAATTTGTAAGATGCTTAAAAGTATTTAAAATGACTAAAATAAATATATATTGTTAGGAATTATAATTAACATTTTGTAGTTTTGTAATATTTATAAAAGTCAAGAGCAACAATAGAATAGGAAGTTAACAAAGATTGCTTTTAGCTTTTAAATGTTTCAAATTTATAGCTTTTACAAGCACTCCAAAAAACACTGAAGGCCTAATCACTTATACCCCAACTTTTGCTTTTAACAAGAAAAAGCTGGGACAAAGAAAAAAAATTAGATAATCCCAAAAGCAAATAACCAAAAGTTACAGGGGGATAAAAATTCCAAAGTATATACAATATCCAACATAACCTTTAAATAAACTATGTAAGATCTCTAAATTTTCAAAATCACGACAAAATAGATCTTCAAGTATTGCCTAGAATCATTCATGGCCAGTCCTCCATCAGTTGCTGCCTATTTTTAGTATGCTACGAGAAGGTTGTAATGCTCGGGGGTCCAATATTCATGGCAATCAACTATTTTCTTTTGCCTAAACCATACTGAAAAATTAGGCTCTGCATAATATGGGAATAGGCAACCAACCAACCAGAAACTATCATAGAGCTCCACACAATCTTGTCATTTTGTTCCGAATTAGGCTGAAACACCAGTTTCTCAGTCAAATCTTTCACATTCTATGAACTTATTCTAGGCCACTTCCATTCCTTTTTTTGCACCATAGAGCTCAGCTTAGCATGTTTTTTAATACCCAATTCATACTAAATTTGATTTCCATAGTGCTCAATAATTTTATTTTGGTTTTTAAAGTAGAAAGCCATAAAACCAATATGATTCAGATAGTCAGCAGACTCTTCCAAACACTACAACGAGTGTACAAATGATGACATTCTATTAAAAACAAACATCTATGCCCATCTAACCCACTCCTTTAAGCTTGGTCAAACACCTAGATAGAGCCACAACAAAAGCACTTTAAGAAGTAAGATGTGCTAAACTAATAAAACAAGCATCTATGCCCATCTAAACAATGCAAATAAACCTTCCAAACACTATAGCCTACAAGTAATACAGGAGCCACCCAACTCCTTAACTGAAGATCTAAAAACATTAAACTCCTAACTTAAGACCCAATTAGGGAAACGAAGATCAAAAGCATGCATAAAATCTAGTCAAAATAAAGATCTTTATGTATGTATGTATGCGTGTGTATATAAATTTAAATAGAACATAGTGTCTCAAAGCTTACTTTTTTTTTTTTGGGTACCACTTATAAGATGCAGTCATTACTTGTTGGATTATTCTGAACTGTTTAGTGTAAACACTCAGGTTTGGAACATATCTTTATGGAAAATGTCCTATTTACAGGGAAAATGTTGCCAAAAGTTTTCAAAACTTCTATAATTTTGGAAAACATAATCCTATGGACTTTCATGCATATCATTGTCTTTATTTTTGAGTCATAAGGTTATCTTGAGCACATTGAACATTTGTATGATGCAAAAATCTTTTGAATTGCATGCTTTTGTGACTTGCAAGTTTGAAAAATATTCTATTTACAGACGATATGCTGCCAAAAATTTGTTAAATTTCTCCCAAAATAATCAAAGTCATATACCATATTTGTGAGAATGGTTATAGTGTGCTGAATGTTATAACATTTTTGAAAGGATGAGTGAAGTCCAAATGAATTTTGAACTTCATATCTAAATTTACTTTTGCAAATGTTAAGTGAAAATTCTATCAGTAATGGACTCATTTGCATTATTTGATTATTATAGTTATTTTTGAGTCATAAAGAAGTTATGTAAACCACTTCAACATCATATTTTATTTTTTCATAGAACTATAGTCTGATATAGATTGTTTGTGGGATGCATAAAAACATTACATTATTTGCTGATTATATGAAAATCTTGTGCACTCATAAAATTCATTAATTACTGGTTGGATTATTGTGAACTGTTTAGTGTAAACCCACAGGTTTCAAACATATCTTTATGGAAAATGTCCTATTTACAGGGGAAATGCGACCAAAATTTCTCAAAACCGATAAAACTTAGCTATTTAAAATAGTATAATTTTTTTTAAACTTTATCTGAATGTCCAATTATTTTTCTATCAAATCATTGATACTTATAGTAAGTATATGGTCAAAAATCGCATACCAATTTTTTATTTTTATAATTCTTAATTTGTAGGGTTTGCAGTTGTCACAACATCAACACGATGCCATACACTACAGTCAGATGCAGCTTTTGATTTTTTTTTTTTTTATAAATTTTTGTTATCTAAACATATAGGATTCATGTATTAAATATTCAGAATTTGTATAATGTATTTGTATTTGATTTTGAATTAGAATTTTTAATAATCTATGAATCTTTTTAATAATTATGGTTTAATGTTAACTATGCGAAAATGTAATTATAGATTTTCACAAGAATTAATGATTAAAAAAAATATTCATTTTAAATTATTAGTGACAGTTTGAAAACTGTCACTAATAATTGTTTATAGATATTAGTGAAGGATCAAAACCGTCACTAATATTATATTATTAGTGACAAATTTTGATCCTTCACTAAAGGCCAAGTATTAGTGACGATTTTGATCCTTTACTAATACTCTAGTATTAGTGATAGTTTCATAATTCGTCATTAATAGTACAGTATTAGTGACAGTTTTGATCCTTCACTAATATTATACTATTAGTGACAGTTTTGAAATTTGTCACTAATACCTCACTATTAGTGACGATTTTATGCCGAGCCAATATATAATTTATAGTGACGGTATTAAGGTTTTAGTGACGGTTATAATCCATTACTAATACTATATTATTAGTGAAGGTTTAAAAAATTGTCACTAATAATTAGTAGTAACGGCAAATATAACAACTAATTTAAACTGTCACTAATATTAGTGACGGTTTTGATCCTTCACTAATAACCTTATATTTCGTAGTGATAAATAGACTAAAATGGAGACATTTTATGGGGGTAAAGGAGAAAAATACAAAGATTTCAAGCACTCTTTGGAGGAGTTTGGGAAAGTATTGCATCTTGGGTTTTTGAAAAAAAGAGAAATTTTTTTTTTTTCTTTTGTTGCCAAGTTCTTTTGGGGTGGAGGGGGTTGAGGGCCGGTGTGAGCATTATTGAGTATATACCCACTTGATTTACACTTGTTGTAACAACATAAGATCAGTTCATTCATTCTTCTCTTGTATTTTGAAGTGTCGTTTAGTATTTGTTTAAAATTACATATGTTGTAATGTTGGCTGTTTAAATTGTTGTTCTCGGAAGAAATCATGAATGTCGTGACGAAATATGTTATCTAGGATTTGTCTAGAGTGAAATTATAGTTTAATTCAAGAAAAAAAAAATTGCTTCAAATTTGCACTTCTTAAATAGAAGTCATACAGATTGTCAACTAGGCCTTAAGGGTAGTCAACTGCCCCCTTAGCTTTTGAAAAAAAAAAAAAAAATTGTTGTCTATAACTGATGGTCAATTGACCAATCCATATGTCATATTTTTGGCTATTTTTTTTTGACTTTGTTTGGTTTTCTATGATGCTAATGGGTCTAAACATTTCTTGAAGTCTATGGTCGAGTTTCTATGCTAAACTCTTGATATGGTTTTATAGTTTTTCCATAAAATATCAAAAAATTATTTTCTAAAGTCTTCTCCAAGAGATTTCAAGTAATTTCAAGTTTGCAACCATATGTCATATTTTTGGCTATTTTTTCTTGACTTTGTTTGGTTTTCTATGATGCTAATGGGTCTAAACATTTCCTGAAGTCTATGGTCGAGTTTCGATGCTAAACTCTTGATATGGTTTTACAGTTTTTCCATAAAAAATCAAAAAATTATTTTCTAAAGTCTTCTCAAAGAGATTTCAAGTAATTTCAAGTTTGCAACCCAAAATTTTGGAATGAACTTCTATGATGTGGTTTCTAGGCATTTCCCAGAAACTTAAAGTGTTCCAAAAATAAGTTTTAAAGGCGGGTTTGTGGTTCTTCCACTAAAAACTAACTTTTGTCAAAGTTTATGAAGAAAATGAAAATTTTCAAGGTACTTGCCTATAAAATGGCTTAAGGATGGAAGAGTTCTTCATTTTAAACTTAAAATTGGTTTCAAGCCATTGCTTTTGGAGAGAGTTAGTTGAAAAGTCAAAATTTTTGAAATAAAAAGTTGGAGTTTTCTCAATTAAAACATTAAGTGTTTTCAAAGGTTTTAAGAGTTTTTAAGGATTTCTAAAATCATCAAAATATTTTCTAAACTTTGATTTGAAAATGTTTTGATAAACTATTGATGGCTTAATTCCTTTTGGGAAGATATATAGGTAATCTACATGTGTAGACTCAACCATATCAATCAAAAAAATGAAAAAAAAAAAACACCCATTTCCTTCTTTCTTTTGTTCTTTATTATCTTTGTTTTCTTAGTGCACGAATGCATGTTGGTTTTGAAATGGCATCAAGTAGTAGGATTTCATGAGGTTAAAGTCCTCTACATAAACCCTACAAAATCCTTTTAGAAAGGGATTTCAGACCTGAAGATTTTTCTACAAAAATTTGTCGCGACATCCTAGCGTGCGGGTGCCCCGGGGTCGATGAAATAAAACTTATGGTTTAATTTTCGGAGAAAAATTTGAATGGAGTAGCCACTGACCTTTTAGTGTGGTTAGAACACTAAATTACTACCTAATAAAAGGTATATTTGGTCTACATTACTAAAACTGGGGTCGGGAGTTCGATTACACAAGGGGAAGGTAAGAACACCCCCTACGCATCCGTTCTTACGAACGGTACCTAATTAATTATGAAATTATCTCAAGGTAAATTTAAAAAGTTTTTAAAATTACCCTTTTTATGAATTTATAAAATATACGAGCAAAGAAATTAATCACAAAATATATACATAATATATATTCCCTCAGCGACAAGGAAGAGTAAGAATTAGGGAGAGAGCTGAGAGGGGGGAAAAGAAGAGAGAGGCCGAAAGAGAGGGAGAGAAACGAAAGAGAGAGTAGGGAGGGTAAGGATTCGCGGGGGCGCCTGTATTGGCAAGAGGGAGAGGGAGAAAGAGCTAGGTTTTTTTTTTTTTTTGTTTTTGTTTTTCTTTGAATGGCTTTCCCTCGGATGAGTGAGAAGGAGAGGTAGAGAAGAGAGATGTGCGCCCCCCTTTGCCTCTAGCAGCTCCCCCTGTTTTTATAAAAAATTTCAAAACCCTAGTGCCCCTTTTCTTTTTCTTTTATTTCTTTTATTTTTTTTATTTTTTATATTTATTTTATTTTAATTTTATTGCCAATAAAAATAAAAACAGATACCCAATCTAAAAGAAATTCAGGGACTCAATTAAAATTTCTAAAAATGAAAGACTCAACCTAAAATATCTAAATTCAACTTAAAATCAAACTGATACTCAATTTAAAATAAAATAACTAGGACTCATAAAAATAAACTAGGACTCAATTTTGAAAAAGACTCAATTAGAAATAACTGGGACTCCAATTTTGAAATAAAACGGGACTCTATTTTGAAATAAACTAAGACTCAATTGGATCCTTCCATTCCCGGGAGTAAAAGGTCAACTTTTTAGCATGTAAGGTCTTCTCAGAATGGCCTGGGTAAAATTGGGGTGTCTACAGTTGCCCATCTTTGTAGGCTTTGTTATTTCAATGTAATAGTAGGAACTCTCTTACATTATTTGTAGCAATAAGCCTACAAAGATAAAAGACATCTATTTTAACCAAGTTAAACAACTGCCTAAAGCTTTTAGATCAAGCAGATGTAGTTTGCTTCTGCCAATAAGGGATAAGAAAATTTAAATTGGGCAAAATGGGAATGTGGCACAATTCTCTAGGAAGTTAGTGGATAGAATTTTTGAAAAATGATTACTCCGTTGGGGATGATCAATCAAGTGTAAGATCCCGAGTATTCAGGTGTAGGGTCCTGAGTCTTTAAAAAAAGGGTTACTCCATTGGGAATGATCAATTGGGGGTAAGATCCTGAGTATTCAGGTGTAGGGTCCTGAGTCTTTGACAAATGGTTACTCCATTGGGAATGATCAATTAGGTGTAGGGTCCCAAGATCTTTTGAATGTTTGACTATTTGAGTGTAAGATCATGAATCTCTGAAAAATAGTTTCTTCACTGGGGATGATCAATCGGGTGTAGGGTCCCAAAATTCTTTAAATGTTTGACTACTCAAGTGTAAGATCCCAAGTCTCTGCTGATTGCTCAAGTGTAGGATCTCGAGAAATTCTAGGAGTGTGCTAATTGCTCAAGTGTAGGATCTTGAGGACTTCCTAGATATAGGATTCTGAGAGTCTTCGAATTGCTTAAGTGTAGGATTTTGAGGACTTCTCAGATGTAGGATTCTGAGAGTCTGCTGATTGTTTGAGTGTAGGATCTCAAGGACCCCTCAGATGTAGGATTTTGAGAGTCTATTGATTACTCGAGTGTAGGATCTCAAGGACTCCTCAGATGTAAGATTCTGAGAGTATGCTAATTGCTCGAGTGTAGGATCTTAAGGACCCCTCAGATGTAGGATTCTAAGAGTCTGTTGATTACTCGAGTATAGGACCTCGAGGACTCCTCAAATGTAGGATTCCGAGAGTTTGCTCATTATTCAAGTGATCTTGAGGACTCCTTAGATGTAGGATTCTAAGAGTCTGTTGATTGCTCGAGTGTAAAATCTCGAGGACTCCTTAGATGTAGGATTTCGAGAGTCTTCTGATTAGTCGATATAGGATCTCGAGGACTCCTCAGATGTAGGATTCTGAGAGTCTTCTGATTGCTCGAGTGTAGGATCTCGAGGATTCCTCAGATGTAGGATTCCGAGAGTCTACTAATTGCTCGAGTGTAGGATCTCAAGGACTCCTAAGATGTAGGATTCCGAGAGTCTGTTGATTGCTCGAGTGTAGGATCTCAAGGACTCCTTAGATGTAGGATTTTGAGAGTCTGTTGATTGCTCAAGTGTATGCTCAAGGACTCCTTATAACCGAAATTTTCGATTAAAGATTTTTGATAACCGAATCGACCGAACAAAGGAAGCTCACCGAACCAAACCCGACCAAATTACCTTTTCGGGTAATTCGGTTAACCGAATTTAACTGAAATAATTTGAAATTAATTATTAAAAACATAATAAAATTATAAATTTTTTTACCAATTCCATCTTAATCACTAATTATTAATTATTAAAAACATGAAAATCAACTCTATATGTTGGGATCGTCTTAGTGTGATTTGGAAACAATGTTACTTTGCTGGACATAGCCCTAGGTTTTGATGTTCCTAATTGGATTGCTTGCAGATCCAGTGAATGTAGGGCTTGTTCCTCCAGTAAAGTTGACGTCCTATTTCGTGCTTCTCAGTCCCAATTCATACCTGGATTGGTTGGAGAGACCTTCATGGGTTTGATTAAAGGAGTTAGCTCACCTGCAGTAGCCTTCTTCATTTATTCACTAGAATCACTAATTATTAATTCGGTTAATTTGGTTAACCGAATTAAAATTCATATTAACCGAACCAATAACCGATTAATCGAAAATTGGTAAAATCGTAACCGAACCGAATCGACCTTGTTTCTTGATTGAACCAAACCGACCGAAATTGGTCGGTTAATTCGGGTTTCCCCGAATTATGCTCACCCCTAATCTCGAGGACTTCTCAGATGTAGGATTTCGAGAGTTTGCTGATTGCTCGTGAGTAGGATCTCGAGGACTCCTCAGATGTAGGATTCCGAGAGTCTACCGATTGCTCGAGTGTAGAATTTCGAGGACTTCTCAGATGTAGGATTCTGAGAGTCTTCTGATTATGTGATGGGAATTCTAGACCAATGGTTAATGATGGCTCGGGTGTAGAATCCCGGTTAGCAAGGCTTTTGAGGAGGATTGGTTCCAAGTGTAGGATCTTGATGACTCAGGAAGTGACCACTCAAGTGTAGGATCATGAGATTCTAATGACAACTCGAGTGTAGGATCTTGGGAGCCTGATGAATTGTCTAATTGAAGATGCATGCTCAGGTATAGGATCCCGAGAGCCAGATGAATTGTTGAATTGACAATGAATGCTCGAGTATAAGATCCCAAAAGCCAGATAAATTGTCGAATTGAAGATGAATGCTCGGGTATAGGATCCCAAGAGCTAGATGAATTGTCGAATTGAAGATGAATGTTCGGGTATAGGATCCCGAGAACTAGATGAATTGTCGAATTAAAGATGAATGTTCGGGTATAGGATCCCAAGAGCCAGATGAATTGTCGAATTGAAGATGAATGTTCAGGTATAGGATCCCGAGAGCTAGATGAATTGTCAAATTGAAGATGAATGTTCAGGTATAGGATCCCGAAAGCTTGATAAATGGTCGAATTGAAGATGAATGCTTAGGCATAGGATCCTGAGAGCCAAATGAATCATTGAATTGACAATGAATTCTTGGATATAAGATCCTGAGAGTCAGATAAATTATCGAATTTAAGATGAATGCTGGGGCATAGGATCCCGAGAGCCAGATGAATCGTTGTATTGACAATGAATGCTCGAGTATAGGGTCGCAAGAGTTAGATGAATTGTCAAATTGAAGGTGAATGCTTAGGTATAGGATCCCGAGAGCCAGATAAATTGTTGAATTGAAGATGAATGTTTGGGAATAGGATCCTGAAAGCCAGATGAATTTTCAAATTGAAGATGACAGCTCGAGTATGGATCTGGAGAGCCAGATGAATTTTCGAATTGATGATGAATGCTCGGGTATAAGATCCTGAGAGCCAGATGAATTGTCGCATTGACAATGAATGCTCGGGTATAGGATCGCGAGAGATAGATGAATTGTCGAATTTGAAGATAAATACTCGGGTATAAGATCCCGAGGGCCATATGAATTGTCGAATTGAAGATGAAATCTTGGGTATAGGATTACGAGAGCTCGATGAATTATCAAATTGATGATGAATGCTCTGGTCTAGGATCCCGAGAGCTAGATGAATTATCGCATTGACGATGAATGCTTGGGTATAAGATCCCGAGAGCTAGATGAATTGTTGAATTTGAAGATGAATGCTCGGGTATTGGATCTCGAGAGCCATATGAATTGTCGAATTGAAGATGAAATCTCGGGTATAGGAGGATCCCGAGAGCCTGATGAATTATCAAATTGAAGAGGAATGCTCAGGTATAGGATCCCGATAGCCAGATGAATTGTCAAATTTTGAAGATGAATGCTCGGGTATAGGATCCTGAGAACCAGATGAATTGTCAAATTTGAAGATGAATGCTCGGGTATAGGATCCCGAGAGCCGAACGACCTAATTTGGTCCTTAAGGAGAGTGCCCTAGTTTCAAAGTGGATGCTAAAATTTGAACTAGGGTTGATTGCCCTAGTTTTGGAGTGGAAGACTTGACTAAGACCTGGGCTAGTTGCCCCAGTCTTATGGTAGATGGATCATATTGTACTCGGGCCAGTTGCACCAGTATTTTTTTGGCGAGACATGGATTGCTTAAACAAGGATGACAAGACAAATGTGAACAAATGATGCTATGTGGTGTATGCATGTTGTTACTTATGATACCAAAACATGGGGATATGTATGCATGTTGCATGATATGATATGTATGCATTTTTTTGTGCAATACATGAAGTGCATGATGATGCATGAACTTCCTTTTTCCAATGCGCCTGTAATCAACTAATCAATATCTGATCTTGGCTATGTTGCCTCTGAATTGGTTCCCCTGAAACTCAACTCGAAACCTGCCCTAGCTGATTGGATCTATAACTGATCTTGGCCCGATTTTCATATTCCAATCTGATAAGAAGGTGCTTGAATGGGTCCCACTGAAACTCAACTCGTCATTTGTCCCAGTTGAATTTATCTGCCACTAACCTTGACCATGTTGTTAGATTCTTCTTGAATAAGCAGATCTCTAAAGCCTCACATGACATTTGCCCTAGATAGTTTATTTTCTGACTGATTTTGCCCATATTGTACATTCCTAATGGGGACCTTCTCTACAAGAAGCCTATTAGTGATTTTGAAACTCTTCGACTATCCGTCCTCTTTTCAAGCTTGGAAGAGTAAGAAGGAATGATTATGCAATTACGACATTGACTTGTTAAATCAAAAGGTCACCCACACAAAATAAATGTTTTACCATTTTCGAATGCTATTACAAGGAAAATTCATACCAGTATTCAAAAGCCATATCTCATTGATGTTAAATTACCAAACTAAATGACTGATCTTCTCTTTGACTGCCCTTGCTTTATTGATGGCCACTTCTCCCCTTTTTGTCTCATTCTGCTGTAAAACCATTAGAAATTTCTTGTTTAACTATTGCCTTTAGTTTAGTCAAGTTCAGTCCATGTTTTGATGTCAAGATGGTCTTTAAGACTTCAGATGAAACATAGGCTTAAGGATATAGGTTTTTAGAAGAAAATGGAAACTAAGGCTCAAAAATCTCATCCTATAATAACATTTTCGGCCCCAATTTGAGTTAAGGCACTTTGCAAGATATCGACCGAACTTGTTATTTGAATAAGCTGCCTACGTACCTTTTTAGGATCAGATCATTACGTAGTTCAGACTCAACATTGAGTCTGAAAAATCATTTGAGGCAATAATGTATACCAATCTGGTCAGGACTTTCATTTGGACCGTAATGTAGGTTAGGGGGTATAGGTTAAAGAAGAAAATGGTTAAATAAGGCTCAAACTTATTGATCTTATCAAGGGTAAATTGGCCAAAGATCACATATGAAGTATGTCCCTTGTTTCTTTCTTTATTTTTCTCTTCTTTTTTCTATATCTTCTACTTTTACTGCTCCTTTCTCTTTTCATTTCATGAAGGAATCTTAACTCCATTTTGATTTGGATTCCATTTGAGACTAATTTTTTAAAACTACCTCAGCGTGGGGTGTGATCCTTTGACGGGTTAATCAAAAATTGATCTTTTCGGGCTCAAGAAGGCTTACAAGGGATTTATTTTTTGCCTTTCTTTTGGGTAGCAAAAAAATGGCTTGCCATCCTTTTGGCAATGATTATTGTCTCAAATGACTTGCCAAACATTAAGGCACCCAAACCCAAGTTAAATTTCTAGTGAATTGACTTTTAAGAAAAAATTGTTTAACCATCAAGTTCAAATGGGTTGACAAATGGTAAATCAATATTTGGTTCTTTTTAGGGATAACTAGTCGGCCAAAGATGACCATCTAGCATTTGATCAAAACATGAATAGCGAATTGACTTGAAAGTCTTGGCACAACACAAATACTTTACTGAATTCCTTTGAGATTCTTTATTTCTTCGCAGCATCTGAGTTCATAGGGTGAGGGATATTGTTTCATCTATTTCTACTTCCACCTCTCATGCTTGGTTTTCAAAATTAACATTACTTTCTGGCTTATGAATAATGGTATTATCATTTTCCTTATCTTTGCACAAAACATCAATAGACAAATTTTTGGCAACTGAACTCATGATACAAGTGATATGAGAAAATGCATAATTCATTTTATTAATGAAAGGGAAATTGTTCGAGACAATAGTGTCGACAGACTACCAGAAGAAAGGGAATTAAAATGACATCATTACATGAAATAAACTAGATAATCAAAAACTTGCCCCTTGTGTACTTTTGCTCCTGTGATCAAAGAGTAAATCTATCCATTCAGGCTTCTTACAAGAACTCCAGGATCCATAACTTGACATATTCTTTTGCCTGACCTTGGCTCCCAGGTCTTCTTACAACATATTAACCATTTCTTTCCCCATGATTGGGTAGGGGATCACTTTGGATCCCTAGCTGCTTATCATCGAAGAGCAATCAACCGACATCCATCAACGATTGTACCTTGTGCTTGAATTTCCAACAGCAGTCAATGGTGTAATTCGGAGAATTGGAGTGATATGCGCATCTAGCATCCGGGTCATACCATTGTGGTAGAGGGTGTCATACGACTACTCCAGGGATCGTTGAAATGAGCCTTCTTTCAAGTAATTGGGGGAACAATTCCGAATAGGACATGGGAATTGGTTCCACCCTATTAGGACCATTTCTCTGTGTCTGAACATTTTTCTGTGTGAGCGTAGGCCTATAGGGAACAAACTGAGACCCTGCGCTTGTATGCGCTATCTGATTAACAAGATTTCTTCTAAGCCCTTGGCTATGATCTATTTCGTATTGTCCCCCTTGAATCATATGAGCTTCCTCATCCTTCTTCCTATTTGTCCATTTCTTGTCTGAACCGATTTTTGCGCCATTACTTTTGGCTCTTCCTACTTTGATGGTCGTTTCAATTCTCTCTCTAGCAGAAACAATGTCCATGAAGTCATGGGGGTTGCCCCTAAGAGATGCCCAAAGTAGGGATCTTTTAATGTATTTAAAAATAGGGAAATGACCTCCCTATCTTCCACAGGAGGGCTCACTTGGATGGACATGTCCCTCCATTTATACGTGTATTCTCTGAATGTTTCGTTAGGTTTCATTTGCATGCTTTGTAGGGTCATGCAATCAAGTGCAATTTCTATCACATGGCGGTACTGAACTATAAAAGAATTTTTCAGATCTCTCCAAGTACGGATTCGAGCTCGATCTTGCTGAATGTACCATTTGATAGTCACTCCAGTCAAGCTATCTTGAAAACAATGCATCATCAACCTCTCATCGTTTGTGTGCACATCAATTTTCTGGCAATAGAGGCGCAAGTGGGTTCGAGGACAGTGGGTTCCATTAAATTTTTTGAAATCCGGGACTTTAAATTTCGATGGCAAGATGACCTTTGGAACGAGGCATAGGTCTTTAGGATCAATGGAGTCAAATGTATTATATCCCTCGATGAATCATAATGACGCTCGACCTCAGATCTATTCATCCCCATATCAAAAGCTACTAGTAGGGGAGTTCCTACCATTGGGAACCCCAGTGTTGGCATGGTAGGGATGAATGGAGATATATTTGGCATTGTGCCCTCCATAATGCTAGGTGGTGGAGCTGAAATTTGTCCATGAACCGGGGTGAACCCCGGAGGATGAGTGGGGTTTGTATTCGTCTCAAGACCATTCTGTACGCTTTTCCTTTGTTCATCAATAATTCCAGGATTTTGTTCATTTTTTCATTAAATTCTTCCTGTCCTTGTTCTATGCCCAGGACTCTATTTTCCAGTTGTTCGCTTATTTCTCTTGCCTTTTGCCTGGTATTATATGGGTGCGTAGTGGTCTTAATATTGCTTTTGATTACTCAGGCGGCTTTTTTCCCTAAGAGAGCCACATATCAAAACTTCCTTTTTTAGAACCACGAATGCATGATTATGTAATGCATGAATGCGTGAGTATTTAATGCATGATCATGGGATGCAATGGGTGTTTATGCATGGGTGTAAAAATACATACAAATAGGGATATGAACATGTATGCAGCCTATTATGCATGACTATGCGTGAAGTGTATGAAAACTTCGAAAGAAAACATTTAAAATAGATATTCTTATCTAAAAATTTGGAAAGTAAATATTTACAATTAATAAAATCTTATATAAAGAAATTTGGAAAGAAAATATTTACAATTAACATTCACAAAATGAGGAGCAACTAAAAGATTTATTAAATTTGAATTCGGGATAAATTCTAATTAATTACTGGCTCGACTCTCTATCGATAATCCCCAGTGGAGTCGCCAAGCTGTTGCGACGTCCCAGCGTGCGGGTGCCCTGAGGTTGGCGAAATAAAACTTATGGTTTAATTTTTGGAGAAAAATTGGAATGGAGCCGCCACTAACCTTTTAGTGTGATTAGAAAACTAAATTACTACCCAATTAAGGGTATATTTGGTCTATATTACCAAAGTTGGGGTCGGGAGTTTGGTTACATGAGGGGAAGGTACGAGCACGCCCTACGTGCCCGTTCTTACGAACGGTATCTAATTAATTATGAAATTATCTCAAGGTAAATTCAAAAAGTCTTTAAAATTACTCATTTTATAAATTTATAAAATATACGAGCAAAGAAATTAATCACAAAATATATACATAATATATATTCCCTCAGAGCTAAAGGTACGTGAAGCCCGAAAGCTCGTACCCCTTTTTATTGCAATCATAGGTATGAAAATCAAGAAAATATTTTATAAAAATAAATACCATAGTACACATAAGGCCAAATAACAAAAATACTAAAAATAGTGATAATAATATTAATAATAATAAGAATGATAATAATAACACTATAATAATGCTTTAGGCCATAATAATAATAATAATAATAATAATAATAACACCTAACACACATTATAAATGGTAATAATAAAAAGTACTAATGATAGTCCTTATAATGATACGCACATCTAATATCCTATAAGTACAATCACACTAATATGCAAATAATTAACCCTCATGTAAATAATATGCACATATTGGAAAGAAAAAGAATAAAGTTATGGAAAGCATTCAAATAATAAATCTACTATGGAATATACACATTAATAATAAATAGACATGCCATAAGATGGAGCCCTAAACACAAATACGAAAATATTATGGACTTCCTAAAATTAGAAAGAAGAAAAATCCTGCAATAGAAACAAATTGATATTAAATATATATATATATATATATATATATATATATATATATATATATATATAACTTGAATGAATATTATTACAAAAAGGAAGAAAAATCCTGCAAAAGAAATAAATTGATGTCAGATATATATATAATGAACAAGAACGGTTGAATATACAATGATCTACAATTACTATAACAATAATAATAATAATAATAATAATAATAATAATCATAATAATAATAATAATAATAATATACAAAAAATAATAATAATGATAACAACAATTAATATAATAGCAATACTAGTAATAATATTCAAACCATATGATAATATTATTAATGATAATATACAAACAATATAATAACATTATTAATAATGATATAGAAATGATATAATAATATTACCAACAAAAATAATAATAATATTACTTACAATAATATACAAATAATAATACTAATATGGTCAATATAGTATATATATATACCTAAGTATACCCAGTTGGTCGGAGGAAAAGATGACCGCCGGTGGAGGCTGTGACCTGGTTGCAGAGAGGGCCTTCGGCTGGCTGTTGTGCAGCAGCAAGGCGTCTGTGCTGGGGCTGGTCTTGGCTGAAGAGTTGCAGCAAAGGTTGGAGGATGGCTGGTGCGTGGCCGGAGCAGCTGAAGCAGGGGGCGGCGGTTGGCAGCAGGGGTGAAGCTGGTCTCGGGTCTGCTGTAGAAGATGGAGACAGAGGCCTCGGGTCTGTGGGAGTTCTGGAGGAGGAGGTCTTCGGGTCTGCTGTGGTTGCCGGACTTCGGGTGGGCGGCTGGATTGTCTGGGTTCTGGCCAGCGGTGGGTGGTCTTCGGTGGCTGTCGACTAGTGCAGCAGAGAGGGGATGCTCGTGTGCCGCCAGCTACAGCTGAGGTGGCCGGGTGGCTGTGATGGGAGTTGTCTGGAGCAGCGTCGAGGCAGAGTAAGAATTAGGGAGAGAGCTGAGAGTGGGGCAGAGAAGAGAGAGGCTGAAAGAGAGGGAGAGAAACGAGAGAGAGAGAGAGAGAGTTGGGAGGAGGGTAAGGGTGCGCGGGGGCGCCTGTATTGGCAAGAGGGAGAGGGCGAAAGAGCTAGGTTTTTTTTTTTTTTTTTTTAACTTTTTTTTCTTTGAATGGCTTTCCCCTTGCTGTGTGAGAAGGAGAGGGAGGGAAGAGAGATGTGCGCCCCCCTTTTGCCTCTAGCAGCTCCCCCTGCTTTTATAAAAAAATTTCAAAACCCTACCGCCCCGTGTTTTTTTTTTATATTTATTTTATTTTAATTTTATTGCCAATAAAAATAAAAACAGATACTCGATCTAAAAAATATTCGGGGCTCAATTAAAATTTCTAAAAATGAAAAACTTAACCTAAAATATCTAGACTCAACTTAAAATGAAACTAATACTCAATTTAAAATAAAATAACTAGGACTCATAAAAATAAACCACGACTCAATTTTGAAAAAAACTCAATTAGAAATAACTGGTACTCCAATTTTAAAATAAAATGGGACTCTATGTTGAAATAAACTGAGACTCAATTGGATCTTTCCATTCTCGGGAATACAAGGTCAACTTTTTAGCATGTAAGGTCTTCTCAGAATGGCCTAGGTAAAATTGGGGTGTCTACAAAATTTATAAAACAAAAAAAAAAGGATAGAAGGTTGCAGCAAGTGGTCTACCAACCTTTGTAGGCATTCAACTTGCCATTGCTGTAACCTATATTCCTTGTTTAAATTGACCATTTTTTTAAAAATAAAATTGATATCTAAAAAGGGAGGTGCACACAGACAAATATACAAAGTATATGATAATCATTCATGGAATGAGTGTTATAAGGTGCTAGTTCTTTGAATTCTCTCAAAAAGGAATTGAAAGAATTACCTTCCCTATTCATAGTGGCACTATCGAACTCAAATATCTTTGTTTTGCCTTTACAAAACTGAAATAAATTGGCTTCTCCATTTTGTAAAGAAAAAAGGTAAGTTAAATCATCAATGGATTGGTTATCTATACGTTCTTGATTTTCAAATGGTCACTAAATTTATTAGGAACCAAAAGGGACACTCAGGTCCCTTGTTAACAACTTTGGCAACTCCATTGGGGTCTGAGAGAGAGTCAAGCTGCCTCTTATGTTCTTGTGTGTGTTTGATTATATGTTTATAGTTTTTTTTTTTTTTTATATATATATATATATATATATGTATGTATGCTTTTGTGCTCATGTACGTGTGTTGAAATGTTATTGCCATGCCTTGTATTTTTGCTATGTTCATGCATATTTGCATTTCATTGTGCTCTAATTCAGATACTTACAGTATAGTGCACTAGTTCTATACTTGAACCCCTATCCTTTTAGAATACAGGAGAGAGAAGAAGTAGAAAGGCCTTCGTGGAGCCTTATCCTATATATAGGTCCCATGAAAATTTGCTCACTCAGTTTGTTCTCTTTTAAGACAATTCGAGAGCCATTAGATGTTTTGTAATAAATAAAACATAACTATGCATTAAAAAACATCATCCCACCATTAAGATAGAGCTTTACATGTGTCAATAGTCATTTTTGGCTAGATTTTCAAAATCGAGCGACTAGATCTCTCACCAGAGATTGCCCTTAATGAACTAGTCTATTTCAGGCACTTTTGCTCCTTGTTGCCCAATTTTGACAATCTTGGGTGATCCAGAGCAATCCAAAAGGGTTAGGAGTTGAAGTTAAAGATGTAATCCTAAGAGGGAGATGAATTGGATATTTAAAAATTATTAAGAGGAATTTTAGTCTATTTTAAACCTTTTAAATTAAACCAACCACAACCACACTCTAATATCAACCACAATATACTAATCTGCGAACGTACTATAGCAATTGACAATCCTAGGTATATATGAAGCTGAAAATATAATCCAAAATTAAACTTCAGTTATTTCAGTATTCAATTTTGAATTTCAACAACAAACAAGTATTTTCTCAAGGCACAAATTCAGTAATACAAGTTAAGTAATTTTGATGCTTATGCTTCAATTAAACAATCAATCACAATAACTTAACCTTAGCCAATCACACCTAAATTTAAATATCAATTCTTGTCTGATTTTTCATCCAACAACATAAACCAACAATGTTGACCTTATTGGTCACGCCTGGTTTTGATTATGACAAATACTCATTGTATCTAATGAGTGGTTGAGTTTTGTGCAGGAATCAAGAATGATAAGATCAAGATGTGCACAGAGCAAGAAAGGCTTGAAGACAATTTCATAACTCTTAATTGTAATAATTTTCAGTAAAATTATCTGTAATAGTAATTAGGGTTCTTCGGTTTGTAATAAGCACACACATCACAAACATGATTTAATTTGCAAGCTCAAACCGAACCGAAGAAAGACCTTAGGGTGAACCTTCGGTCGACCGACACCGGACTTTTTCGGTGATCTCAAATTGGACCTCAAGGTGACCTTAGGACACACACATATTCACATATATTTGTTAGGCACTTGAATAGGAATTGTTTGGGTAGATACGGGACCGAAATGCACACTTGGTGCACCTTCGGTCGACCGGCCAATTCAGTTCAATTGGGCCCGGTCGACTGAAACCGGTCTGGGTCAACTATTTGACCCAGGCCCGGTCAACCGAGCCCTTATAGGTCATTTGACCTCGGTCGACCGAACCACCTGGGAGTCAACAGTTTGACCTCCCGGTCGACCGACCAGATTTGTACTCCAACGACCTGGTCGACCGAGGGGTCTTAGGAGAATTCCCAGCGGTATGGTCGACCGAGCCTTGTAATTCAAAAAGGCCCCGGTCGACCGAACCTCGGTATTTTTGGAAATCGCCGTTGCCCGATCGACCGACCACTCAGTTCAAAATGCCCCTGGTTGACCGAGCCACTTGAGTCCTAGTCGACCGAACCACTTTTGGTCGACCGGACCTCTCAGGTTGGTCCAATTTTTACCGTGGTTAATATTTTTCTAAACAGGGTTAAAATGCCTTAAACGTCATTAAACTTTTCTAATAATACCCTATAGGTCCCCAACGGTCATATTTCCTTCCATGGCTATATATATGGGTACATTTGCAAAGATTAATGGTGGATTAGCCACTTTGATTAGG
Source organism: Malania oleifera (assembly GCF_029873635.1). NCBI lineage: Eukaryota > Viridiplantae > Streptophyta > Magnoliopsida > Santalales > Ximeniaceae > Malania > Malania oleifera. Next base: position 7,728,586 of record NC_080427.1, on the reverse strand, counting down.
GAAAATTCTTTGAAAATCCAAAACCCTATAATACTTATTTCCAAGCTCCACACACTCAATCTTACCTTCTCATATTGCCTACATCATTTGTAAGTTGATTTTGAGTGCTTGTTGTAATTGGTTTGTTTTCCCATCTCTGGATTGTCGGATTTATTTTTGAGAGCCAAACCTTAAGTATTCTTAGGGGACTTTGTTAGTAAGTCTCTCCTAAGAAGACTTATATAAAACTTCTAAGTATTGCATAGTCATTGCAATTTCTTAAGAAGTTAGTATTTGCATTTTGGTTGCAAAAACATTTTCAAATATCTACTGTGTTTTTATCTTGAAAATATTTGATGAGATATTTGCTAGTGTGATAAAATCTTTGTTGCAATGTTCGTTAACTCATATATCCCTTGCTGAATACAAAGATTGAATATCCTTTTTGCAAACCAAACCTATACGTTGCTAGAGCTTCATATACATATATGTATTGAGAAAAATCGTTGATTGAAATATATGAAGTTTGATTAATATCTTTGTTTGAGCACTTAGATTGAATATCCTGTGATACAAAGATCGTTTAGGTTTGCACTCTCACGCACTCATTACAACGATAGTAAATTTATTTGAGAGTTGACATTTTAGACCACATTGAGCTTACATATTGAATCATACTGTGGTGTATATCATTGCGCGAATTTGGGTACACATCTGCTTTACTTGAAAGCACAATCACTGTACCATTTCATTGTAATACACTTTGGTTATATTTCCAGGCACGGGCCTGAAGAGGGAGACTAGCCCTGGAATAGTCCCGGATTGGCTTAGACTCGGTTAGGAAAGCTAGGTGCGTCGTCCTGTTAAGGCGTGTAGGTTGAGGTCAGCCTCGCTAATTGACCTGGTTAAAGTTGAGGTCAGTCCTGTGTTAATTTGACCTGATTGTAAATGGTGCCGCTCCACCCTTAAGTGAGCTATTAGTGGAATCCTCTAGCTTGCGAGCTTGAGGCCGGGACGTAGGCACTGTTGGCCGAACCTCGATAACATATCGTGTGTTTATTTACATTTCTGCACTTTACATTTACCGCACGCGTATGTTATTATGTGAATGATGCGCTTAACTTAAATTTCCACATATCTTTTATATTTGCGCATTTGGAATTACATAGACCAACCCTAGGTTGTTTTATACGAGCATTTTATTTAACTTAGGTGATAAACTTGAAAATTCCAATTCACCCCCCCTCTTGGGAATACACCGATTCTAACAAACAACCAATTTAATTACTTGATTCAAACACAATCAAATCTCTGCATTTAGCAAATTTCCCAATGAATTTAAAACATACATGCAAATTATAAGGTGCCAAATTTAAAGAGATAGGGAAGCAGAGCAAACACCATATTTTTTACAAGATTCGGCTTACTGCCTAAGTCCTTGCCTCAAGCAACTTGCTGTGAGGATTTCATTTACCACTTTGTTCAACAGGTGAAGTACCCCTCTCTCCGTTGGTAGGTGGAGACCCCACTCTAACTAGAACACCCTCTCACTAGGCAAAGATTCAAAGCTCTGAACCATCAAAGTTTGCACAACAGCAATACAAGATTCGTACAAGACAATCACTCTAAGTAAAGCAGAATTTGTACAAGATTAAAGCACAATATACTTCAGATAATCAATATCAGATTGAAGCTCACAAGAAATCTAAATTATTTTGATTGTAGAATGAATATTTAAGAAGAACAAATTAGAATATTAGCTAGGGATTTCAACAAAAGCTTTATTAGATTTTCAGAAAGTATAACAAGGTTAGAACAAGAATTTGAATTGTATGTGTGAGTATTGGTTACCCTAATTTGCGAAAAAATAATCTTTATATAGAATAGGAAACTTTCTTACCATTTTCCCCAAGTTTGGAAACTCAAATATTCGAATTTAGAAAGAAAATTTGAGCTGTTAGAAGTTTAAAACATAGAATTCAGTCGTCTAATCCATGAGGTTAGTCGCCTGAACTTACTCGAAATAGTGCACCAAAATAGGCAGTAGCACGTAGGTCGCTGATCTCAAGGGTTTGGTTGTCTGATCCTATTCTATTCTTTTATTAACACTGGCAGTAGCATATTAGTCGCCTAATACATAAATGTCCGTCGTCTGACCACTATACTATTTAGTGTCATTCACATTTTGATTCCAAAACTTATTTTTGTTAACTTTGAAAACATATTTTAGACCTTATAAATATATTTTCCATGTACTAAATCAGGTCTCTAAGTCCAGAATAAATCCTAAGAGCTTCAAAAGGCAATATTGAAAATAGTAGTACTTACATGAGACTCTAAAAAGATCAAACAAATAAATTCCTATGCCTTCATGTCATAGCTTTAATAATTTGTTCAAGATTTGATCAATTCTTTAATATGCTTCATGTTCCTTATGACTTGTAGCTTAAATTCTAAGCCTCATTCAAACTCTTCAAGTAGAATCACATTACTTTGTAAGATACTTGATACCCAAAACTTAACTTGAAAGCACACTTAGTAACCTTATTTTGTTATCATCAAAACGAGATTAAACTTGGTTAGGCTAACAGGAGTGATTTGAGAAAATTTTGGGTTTTTGGCTAAAATATCGAGAAAATGGCTTGACTTGTTTTGGGCTCTTCCACTCCTCGTTAACTAATTTTGACTATCCCAAGTGTCTAAATAAGTTTGAAAAGTTTAGTCATGACCTAAGAAAATTTTGAGTTTTCAGCACAAAAAATTGAGAAAACGATTTGGCCCGTTTCAGGCACTTCCCTTCCTCATTGACCAATCTTGACCATCCCTGAGTGATCCGAAGCCATTCATAAGGTTTGGGAACAACTTGGGAAAAAATTGTTCAAAAGATAATCGAGAAAAGTGTCTGGCTTGTTTTATGTGCTTTCGCTCCTTTTTGACCAATTTTGACTATCTCAAGTGATTAGGAGAAATCCGAAAAGGTTAGGAGCAACTTGAGCAAAATTTGAATTTTCAACATGAAAATTGAGGAAATGGTTTGACCCGTTTCGGGTGCTCTTGCTTCTCATTGACCAATTTTGACAGTCCCGAGTGATTCAGAGAAGTCCAAAAGTGTTAAGAGTGATTGAAGCGAATTTTGAGTTTTTGGCACAAAATGGCCTGATCTGTTTTGGGCGCTTTCGCTCCTCGTTGACCAATTTTGACCATTATGAGTAATCCAGAGTAGTCTAAAAGGGTTGTGAGTGACTCAGACGAATTTTGGATTTTCAGGATGAAAATTAAGAAAATGTTCCAGCCTATTACAGGCACTACTGCCCCACGTCGAACAACTTTGGCAGTTTTAGGTGATCTAGAGCAGTCCGAAAGGGTTAGGCACGACTTGGGAAAATTTTGGATTTTTGGCATGAAAATCGAGAAAATGGTCCAACCCATTTTGGGTTCTTTCACTCGTCTTTAACCAATTTTGACCATCTCGAGTGATTTGGAGTAGTCCAAAAGTATTAAGAGCAATACATGCAAATTTTGGACTTTTGACACGAAAATTAAGAAAATGGTCTAGCTTGTTTCGGGTGCTTCCACTCCTTGTTGACCAACTTTGTTGACCTTATAGGTCATACCCTGTTTTGGTAATGACAAATACTGTGTTATTTAATGTTTGATGAGTTTGAGTGCAGGATCAATAAGAGGTTTCATTTTGGCGCACATGGACTTGAAGAAGACAAAGACCCAGAATTTGTATTCATTATAATTTAATTAAGTTGTTATTTGGGTCTGTAATAATTAAAACTCAATGGTCTATAATAATTAATGCATTATATGCATGATAGGATAGATAAGCTCAAAATGACTTAGATTGACCTTAGGACCCTCATTTCTGCATGAAAATGTTCCCTTTTGACTTAAACTTAATCATCATATGAATAGGGACATGGTATAAAAGGAAAAGGACCGAAATACCCAAAATTGGTATGTTCGGTTGACCAAACCCTAGTACTCAGGGCCCTTCAGTCAATCGAACCTCCATGAGGTCAACAGTTTGACCCTTCGGTCGACCAACTAGAAATGTAAAGCAATGCCATGGTCGGTCGAACAGACACGTGGGAAGTGCCAATGCCCTAGTCGACCGAACCTCCAAGTTCAAAATAACTTGGTCAATCAAAGATCATAAAGTTCGGTCAACCAAACCCAAAACGGTTGATTGAACCTCGGAGGTTTGGAAATCGCATTATGAATGGTTGACCGGACTCATAGTTCAAATTCTCCCTGGTCGAATGAACTGAGCACCATGGTCAATTGAACCATCAAGTTGGTTGACCGACCTTCTCAGGTTACTCGGATTTTACTGAGGTGAAAACACTGTTATTTTTCATTAACCTTATTTAAACATTTCCAAAAATGACAAATAGGTCCCAAACAGTTAAAAATTCGGTGGTGTCTATATATACCCCCTCATTTGCATGGATTAAGGTATGATTGGCAAATAAAATTTGTGAAAAACTCTCTGAAATTCAAAAATCCCTACTTTTATATTCAAGCTCCTACATTCATTCTTACTCATTTCTTATTGCTAGAATCATTTTGTAAGAGCATTTGTGTAATCCTCACTCACTAAGCTTACACTTTCATTTGTTCTTGTTGATTGAGACATTTTATTTTGAGAGTAAGCATTAAAGTTTTTCTAGGTGACTTCGTTTATAAGTCTTCCGTAGGAACAACTTCTTTGAGCTTGTGAGTTTTGCATATTCATTGCAATACTCAAGAGTTCGTATTGTGTTTTTGGTTGTGAAATAACAATTTACAAACCAATTTCAAATATCTTTTTTGGTTTATTTTGAGAAAAATATTTTTTGAAGATATTTGAAGTGTACTTGAAGATCTTTGTTATTGCACTTTGTGATTAGCATTATCGTTTGACACAAAGATCCTACCACATACACTCTCACATACAGATTGCAATATTGACATTATTTTTGAGAGTAGACATTAACACTACATTGAGCTTATCATAATTTATCATTCGGTAGTGTATTGATTATATTGGTGTAAATCTGCTTGATTAAGAAGCATATAGTTTGTACATAAATTTTATTGTAAATCTGTTGTATTCCAAGCTTGGCCTGAGGGGGCGGTAATCTAACCCGGAAGGATTGTTTGTAAAGGTTGAGGTCAGCCCTGTGCTAATTGACCTAGTTGTATTAGGTGCCACTCCACCCGTTAAGTGAGCCCATAGTGTAATCCTTGTGCTTGTGAGCCAAGGCATGGACTTAGGCAGTTTGCCGAACTTCGATAACATTTTTGGTGTCATCTCCATTTACTCCTTTATTGTGCATGCTTGGTTAAATTATTTGTGCAATTTAATTTCCTTTAAATATATATATATATATATATATATATTGTTTAATTTTATACGTACTATATTGACCTTAGGTTTGTGTAATACTGCTGTTAATGGATTAACTTAGGAAATCAAATTTTAAAATACTAATTCACCCCCCTCTTGGGATTATAGTGAAGCTAACAATTGATATCAGTGCCTAGTAGCTTAGACTTAATAATTATTTTGCAAAAGATCTAGATGGCTCATAACACTATAACCCCTTTCCCTGAGGGACCCTCTGCCACACGACCTCCTATTTTCAATGGTGTCAATTACACCTTCTGGAAATAGAGGATGCACACATATCTTAGAATATTGACTGGAAGGTGTGGAGAGTTGTCTCTAAGGGAAACTATGTTCCTATGAAAACTGAAAGTACAACTAGAGTTCCTAAGACTGAAGAGGAATATAATGTTGATGATATGAATGCTGTTAGTGAATGTCACTGCCATGAATAATTTGTATTGTGGTCTTAATGTAAATGAATTTGAAAACTAAGGTGTAGTCCCAAGAGGGGGGGGGGGTGTGAATTGGATTTAAAAAATTTCTTTTAATTCTTTTCAAGAATCCTTAACCTTCTTTAATTCTTTTAATGAATTATGGACTTCTTGTTGATTTATCTAATACACAACAAATACTTAAAACAATATTCAATCCACAAACATATACCAACAAAGTAATTCAAAACTTAAACATTCAGCCAAATAATCAACCAAAGTGTTCCACCCACAAAATTCAATATTCAGCACTTTACTGATTCTCAGCTTTTGCAGCCCTATGTATATGGAATTAATTTAAGCCCTATGGTTAATGCAAGCCCTGTGGATAATTGATTACCCAATATGAAGAACAACACTCTTTCCAAGAAATTAGAATTTAAACAAACTTTTAGTTAATAAGTCGTAGGTTTTTTCACCAATCAACGTACTTCCTTACAGTTTCTGCAAAGTATGGATCAACTAACGTACTCCCTTTTGGTTTCCGCAATCCAAAAAATAAATAAGCTTATGTTTATTGAATATCTAATCCATGTAGTGTATATGATTAAGGAATTTAAAGCATCCACGCAGTTTATATATGCTGAAAATAAAGAGAGTAAAGGAAAGAGAGTGAGACCGGATTTTTTATGAGGTTTGGCTTATCCTAAACCTACGTCCCCACCTTTGGCAAACCACCAAAAGATTCTACTAATCTAGTTCCTTTCCCGGGCGGAACAACACTATTACACACTCTTTCAGTAGGCTAGAGCCCACCTTTCCAAGTGATAGCCCTCACTCGGCCACTTCTTCAATTAGGCTAGAGCTACACCTCTCCAAGTGATACTCCATGATTGGTCAATGATCCGAACACCTGAACCATCAATCAATCTACAATACAAGATTCAAAAGAAGGTGTGCAAGAGATGCTCTCAAAAGTGCCGATTAGTACTTCAATGTATCTCAAATATGAAACTTAGATTGAAGCTCAAGAGAGTGTATCACCGAATAGTTCTTTCAATGATTGAAAGAATTCATAATTGTAGCGCAAGATTGGTGATTTATAATCAGCAAAGCCTCAAAAATTTTCGTGCACAAGATAAAACTGAGAGAGCTTTTGAGTGTTGTGAGCAGTCGAGAGAGTTTGAATGTTGAATTTGATTCTTGGTATTGAATTCATTGGTCTTGAGGCTTATTTATAGATGTAGAAAATCATTTAGCTTGTTCCTCAAGTTTACTTGGGGTGGTGTCCAAGTTTTAACCAACTGTGAGCCCCAAACAGTCTAATTTTTCAAAAATTTGTCCGTTATAAAATTTGAAATCTGCCTTGTGGCAGTAGCCTGATGAAATTTGGTCAAGCGCCTGTTAATAAAATACATAGGTATTTTTTACAGGCAGTAGGGTGGCAGTCGCCTATCACGTTGTAGTTAGGCGCCTATCACTGAAATTCTCAGTTTTAAAAAAATAGGCAGTAGGGCGACAGTAGTGTGATGAAACCCAGACAGGCTTCTCAAATTACCTCATTAGGTGCCTTTCAAGGTCTGGGTAGTAGCTCGATGACCTTCTTTCTATGTATTTTAAAAACCATTAAGTTGGCAGCCGATTGACAAGTTTAGTCAGGGTCCTGTCAAGACAAAATTTTGGTTTTCAAAATATACTTGAACTAACTCTCGTTGCTCCTCATTTCTGGGAATGTTAATTTGTTTTCTTTAAAAAATATTTTCCGAGTTTACAATAAGGTCTCTAAGTCTCTTTTGCCTAATGAGCTTCAACAAAAATATCATACTTGAAATATACTTGAAGTACTTATAAAGCATTTCCTAATGACACATTTGACTCTTCATTGCTGCTTTGAGTTCTCTTTGTTTTTGAGCTTCAATGATCCTTGATCTTTCAATATTGAATTTGATATGAGCTTCCAAATCTTTATTGCTTTAAATTTTGAGTTTCATTGATCCTGGAGTTTTCCATATTGATCACTTGAATTTGATATAAGCTTTCAAATGGTTCCTTGTGAAGTCTGCTAGGCTTCAATATATGTTTTTCCTGAAATACCGCAACTTTGAAGTAAATTAAATAACCTTACTTTGTTATCATCAAAATTAAGAGTTGTAAGCCGTATTTAGGCCAATAATCTCCCCCTTGTTTATGATGACAAATAAGGAGCAAAAATAGGTAAGCCTTTAAAAGGCTCCCTCTTACAATAAGCATAAAACTTCAAAGTTAACATTATAGCATAGTTTCATATACTTCATAATTTTATTATAGAATTCATTTCATAAACTCAAAAGGTCATTATGCTCATCATGCATATTTATAAATTCATTATTTCATCATGCATGCTTATTCATCATTCAATAGATCATTCAAGCTTAAGTACTTCTCCTCCTTTTTATACATATATCATTTTCAATTTTAATTTTTTCTTAAAAACTTCTCCGCCTTTTGACATCAATCAAAAAGAGTAAGATATCAAAAATAAATATATTTTGAGCATATGAATATCAAACACGCGTATCAAGCATATGATACTGATTGAGATTTTCATTAATTCTAATACCAATTGAAAATTTGAGTTTGTGATACTAATTGAAACATTAAAGAATAATACTAATTGAAAATTTATGATACCAATTAAAAAAATAATTCATAATACCAATTTAAAAATTAGGAAAAAATCATAATACTCTCCCTGAATTTAATACATTCAGTTTTGATACCAATTATATTTTTAAAATTATCATCCTGTGTTTCAAACATTAATTCATATCATTTATATGCTCATGGATACTAATATCAAATACCAATATCATGTTAATGTCATAATATGCTCATGGATATAATTATACTTGTCATGCTCAAATACCAATTTACATATTCATGAATTACAATACACTTCATCGATACCAATGCTAATGTCACATTATTCACAGCTCATGAATACTAAATTATTTAGATGCAAATTTATTCATTTATCTATGTGATCCATCATAAGCATACATGGTCAAGAATTAATCAAGTCATATCAAAATTCATGTTTCTAAATCATGCTTAATAGCATTTATGCTCAGATTTTCAATATATAAGAAGCCATAAATCATCAATATTTTCATTGTCTTCAGAGATTTCAAGATACCAATTTCATTGTACTATACTTTTGTTTGGATTGTTCTTATGTTGCTCAATCGACTGAGCTTATGGTCAGTTGGCTGACCTATCCTTTCTCCTTAAAGGTGTTGTTCAGTCAGTTGACTGCTTTTAGGTCTAGTCGGCTGACCAATCCTTTCTTTCACAATTTTTTCTGCCAAGCTTTCTTCTTTATGAATAAGCTTTATTTGCTTCAAATTTTCTTTTCTTTTGATTTCATATAAACATCCAAACTTCATATCACTACAAAAAATAAGGTTATTAGTGACGGTTTTGAATTAGTCGCTATATCTGCCGTTACTAATACTTATTAGTGACAAATTTTTTAAATTGTCATTAATAATAGAGTATTAGTGACGGATTTAAATCGTCACTAAAAAATATAAGCCCATCACTATAAATTCTACACCGGCTTAATCAAAAATTGTTACTAAAGCCATAGTATTAGTGACGGTTTTAAATTCATCACTAATGCTCTATTATTAGTGATGGTTTGAAAATCGTCACTATTACTCACAGGCAACTATTAGTGACGGTTTTCAAACCGTCACTAATACTATAAAACCGTCACTAATACTATATTATTAGTGATGGTTTGAAAACGTTCACTAAAACTCTTAAAAAAAAGGCAATTATTAGTGATGGTTTTTGAAACCTTCACTAATACTTAAATTGGACAATTAGTAGTGGCATTTTTAAAATTGTCACTAATAATTTTAAATTAATTTTTTTCCAATTATTAATTCCTATAAAATTCTGTAATTACATTTTCGTATATGTAACATTAAACCATAATTGCTAAAAAATTCATAAATTATTCAAAATTCTAATTCTAATTCAAATTCAAATTCAAATTTAAATAAGAATACAAATATATTATACAAATTCAAATTCAAATACAAATATATTATATAAATTCAAATTTAAATACAAATACATTATACAAAATCAAATTCAAATATAGAAATTTCATCTGTTCAGATAACAAAAAAAGTCAAAAGCTGCATCTGTAGTGCATGGCATAGTGCTAACATTGTGACGGTTGCAAACCCTATAAATTAAGAAAGTAAAAAAACAATTAGTATATGTTTTTTGAAAAATTTTAGCAACATTTCTCCTGTAAATATGACATTTTCCATAGAGATATGCTCCAAACTTAGGTCAGTTGGCTGACCTATCCTTTCTCCTTAAAGGTGTTGTTCAGTCAGTTGGCTGCTTTTAGGTCTAGTCGGCTGACCAATCCTTTCTTTCACAATTTTTTCTGCCAAGCTTTCTTCTTTATGAATAAGCTTTATTTACTTCAAATTTTCTTTTCTTTTGATTTCATATAAACATCCAAACTTCATATCACTACAAAAAATAAGGTTATTAGTGACGGTTTTGAATTAGTCGCTATATCTGCCGTTACTAATACTTATTAGTGACAAATTTTTTAAATTGTCATTAATAATAGAGTATTAGTGACGGATTTAAATCGTCACTAAAAAATATAAGCCCATCACTATAAATTCTACACCGGCTTCATAAAAAATCGTTACTAAAGCCATAGTATTAGTGACGGTTTTAAATTCATCACTAATGCTCTATTATTAGTGACGGTTTGAAAATCGTCACTATTACTCACAGGCAACTATTAGTGACGGTTTTCAAACCGTCACTAATACTATAAAACCGTCACTAATACTATATTATTAGTGATGGTTTGAAAAACTTCACTAAAACTCTTAAAAAAAAGGCAATTATTAGTGACGATTTTTGAAACCTTCACTAATACTTAAATTGGACAATTAGAAGTGGCATTTTAAAAATTGTCACTAATAATTTTAAATTAATTTTTTTCCAATTATTAATTCCTATAAAATTCTGTAATTACATTTTCGTATATGTAACATTAAACCATAATTGCTAAAAAATTCATAAATTATTCAAAATTCTAATTCTAATTCAAATTCAAATTCAAATTTAAATAAGAATACAAATATATTATACAAATTCAAATTCAAATACAAATATATTATATAAATTCAAATTTAAATACAAATACATTATACAAAATCAAATTCAAATATAGAAATTTCATCTGTTCAGATAACAAAAAAAGTCAAAAGCTGCATCCGTAGTGCATGGCATCGTGCTAACATTGTGATGGTTGCAAACCCTATAAATTAAGAAAGTAAAAAAACAATTAGTATATGTTTTTTGAAAAATTTTAGCAGCCTTTCTCCTGTAAATATGACATTTTTCATAGAGATATGCTCCAAACTTAGGTGTTTATAATAAACAGTTCACAATAATCCAACCAGTAATGAATTTTACTAGTGCACAAAAGTTTCATATAATAAGAATTAAATAATGTAACGTGTTCATGCATCTCATAAACAATATATATTAGAATATAGTTCTATGAAAAATTAGAATGTAATGTTTATGGTTGGTTTACATAGCTTCCATAGGGCTCTAAAACAACTATAATAATCAAATAATGCAAATGAGTTCATGATTGATAACATTTTCACTTAGCATATGCAAAAGTAAATTTAGAGATGAAGTTCAAAGTTCAATTGAAGTTTACTCATTCTTTCAAAAATATTTTAACATTCAGCACACTATAACCATATGAGAATATGGTATATGGCTATGATTATTTTGGAAAAAAGTCAACAAATTTTTGGAGCATGCCGTCTATAATAAGTACATTTCCCAAACCTGCAAGTCACAAAAGCATACAATTCACAATATTTTTGCATCATACAGATGTCATTTAGATTAAGACATGCATCAACCTAAAAGTATCTACTAGCAGGCACTACCCATCATTGCATCAGCCATGCAGGTGGCGTTCCAATCAAGCATGCAGTCCTAATGTCCACTACCAGCATGTAGTTCATAAGATATATCAATCCAAGCATGCAGTCCAAAAGTTAAATCATCTATTAAACTGAAGTTAGATAAGCACAAGGCAATTGTGTGTTGTGCGCAGGAAAAAAATTTGAGTGTGCAAACAATGGAAATTGTGTGTGTTGTATGTACAAAAAAAAAAATTGTAAGTGTGTTCTATGTGCTGGCAACATGGAAGTGTTTTGTAAGTGAGAATGCTTAGTGTTAGTTATCTTGTAGTACTTGTGAGGTACATTAGTGTGTGACCATATTTATTGTCTTGTGTGAGTGTCTCGATGTATATCCAAGTGTAAGGTCTTGGGCACGTATTTTCATCTTATAAGGATGTCCCTGTCATAGAATTAAATAAACATAATACTATATACATATATGCAGCTCAACACTAAAGCTACATACCTAGACAATTATTATTCAATCAGAGGAATTCAACAAGATGTTTGTTGTTACTATCCAAGTGTGAAGAAAAGATGCCACAAATAACTTTAACACATACTGATTCCCACAACTTGTGAAATCTTACAAATCCTTTCTCAATTAGACAACTTTTCAGTTTTGGGAGTGCTTAGATATATACCCATCTCTAGCTGCAATCAAACAAGAATCCTAAATCACAAAAGCAGAATACAAAACTTCAAACCCAAAACAAGAGAATAGAAAAGAAAATTCACAAGGCCTCACTATGGAAAAAAAATAAGGAAGAAGAAGTCTAACTACAAATTCAATCTGAATCATAATGTTCTATTTGGTTGCTCCGAAAAATGTAGGAGATATCATAGAAAATATAGATCTAATAAGAAACAAAAAAGGATTTTCAAGATACATAAACAAGTGAACCATATTCAACCCTTGAACTAGTAAACAAAAATTTGATTCCTTAATACAAAAATTAATAAATACAATCATCGCATCAGCCCAGAATGTGATGGCCACTATATGATAGTATTTTATTTTCTATCTTTAAAACAAGCGAAAAACCAAGTGCCTGTGGGGAAAAAAATAGCATATTCATGAATCTTTATTAAGAATGTTTTGAGTACCAAAGAAGATAGTAACCTTTGTCTTCCCCAAATCAACTTCAGAATCCTCGACCTTGATGGTGATGGAGTAGACAATGAGGTCATGGAGGGTGATGAAGGACAATGAGGTCATGGAGGACAGAGAAGGACGACGAGGCCGTGGATGGTGGTGGCTACATCAACAATTCTTTGTCTAGTTTACCCGGAGTTTCTTTTCAAAATTGATTTGAAATGCGATAAGCCTGCCCATGTAGAAAAAATGAATTTTAGCCTTTCATCTGGTAGGTTGTCTCTTATAGTTAAGGTATGATTTAAATATTAATTTTATTGCCCTTCTTGCGGTCATTGCATCCACTTGCCTTATTTATCGCATTTCAAATCAATTTTGAAAAGAAACTCTGGGTAAACTAGATAAAGAATAACCTTCCACCCCACTGTAAGAGTACCTGAACCTCCCAATTCTTACCTCCATGTCCATCATAAACTCAAAAGAATGAAGTGAATTAGGACCATGGCCAGTAACTTCATGAGAAACATGTAAACCTCTTTGTTAGCCATAAATGAAATTGATCAGTATTTTATTAGGCTTCATTCAACATTTTATGCCTTTATTAGGATGCAAAAAATGTGATAAAGCATAAAAATAAAGTCATATATTGGTCCATCAAAAATATAAAACGATGTTAAAAGATTAGAATTTTAGAAATATATGTTATAGTTACAAATCAATGGCAACTCTTCAATGTTCTAATATATAGAATCTTTCTCTTAGCTATAAAATTTTACAATGTCAAATTTTTAGATGTCTAAGTTACGCATGTCTACACCAAACTAAATCTCCTAAGAATTTTGCATATTGTCATATTGCACAACAAGTAGGATACATCGAATTGGACAATCCTTAAGAGAGACATCTTAATGGATCAAGCTTAAATTTAACTTCATTGTTGAAGATTCAAGTAAATGTTGACAAAGAAGAAGGGGATATGTAGAGGGAGATGAAAGTTACCTCTTATTGTGTAGCAAAAGCACTATATAGGCCACTGATGAATGAAAAATATAGGTCACTGATGAATGTCCAGCGAGATCAAGGGCGTCAGTCACTTGGGAATAGCGGGAGACTGGGAAAGGGGTTCGATGGGGTTCAGAGTGGGAGATTGGGAGAGGGCGTACGTACCAGGCCGTTAGTTCGCTAGGGCTTCGATGAAGCTTGAGATGTTTGGAGAATAGGGCGTACTAGGCAAGAGCAGTGGGAGACTGGGAGGCTGAGAGAGGTTCGCGGGAGCAGGAGGGGGAGACTGGGAGGCCAAGAGAGGTTCGCGGAAGCAGGATGGGAAGACTGGGAGGCCAAGAGAGGTTCGCGGGAGCAGGAGGGGAAGACTGGGAGGCTGAGAGAGGTTCATGGGAGTAGGAGGGGAAGAGGACGAGCCAGCTGGGGAGCAGGAGGGGAAAGTGTGGGAAAATATCCCGCAGAAAGGAATAAGGGTTTTTTAGGGCATTAGTGACGGTTTCAAAATCGTCACTGCTATTCTCTATTTAATTTTTTTTAAAATAACATAGCATTGGTGACGGTCCACAATTCGTCACTAGTAATGGCCTAGTACATTACGAATTTAGAAATTTGTCACTAAAAAGGGACCACTGGTGACGAATTTATAAATTCGTCACTAATATTCTGAACTTAAATTTTTTTTTTTAAAAATAAATATTAGTGACGCATCTAAAAATTCGCCACTTTTGGTCCTTTATTAGTGATGAATTTACAAATCGTCACTAATACTATGAAATTAAATTATTATTATTTTTTTTAAAAAAAAGGAAGTATTAGTGACGACTCTCAAATCTATCACTAATAAGTGACCAATAGTGACAAATTTATAAATTCGCCACTAATACTCTGAACTTGAAATTTTTTATTTTTTTAAAACAGGAAGTATTAGCGACAGTTCTTGAATCAGTCACTAATAAGGCCCAATAGTGACGAATTTACAAATTCGTCACTAATACTCTGAACTTAATTTTTTTTTTTTTTTTAAAAAAGGAAGTATAGTGACGATTGTCAAATCCGTCACTAATAATGGACCAATAGTGACGAACCTACAAATTTGTCACTAATACTTTGAACTTAAAAATTTTTATTTTCTTAGAAAAATATTACTGACGGTTATTTAATCGTCACTAATGTTTATCTTTTAGTGACATTTTGAATTCGTCACTAATACCCCAGAAATCGTCACTAATATTTTTCTGGGTTAATTTATGCACAAAAAATATTTTTGCACGTTATTTTCCGATTTTTTTTTGTAGTGTATATCTTAATGCTTTATAATTTAAGCCTTATATGATTTATTCATTGATTAAGGCCAACAATTTTCATTAGCTTTCAATAAGCATTAATAAGCTTGAATAATTTTTATCCTTATTCTCTATTTCAATTTGATCAATATCTTTGTACGATTTTCCATAGATTTGATATCAATTTGAAGTTAAAGGATTTAGTCATATAATTTTATCTTGGTACCCATACTTTCTTGGGTCTGGATTGTTTAACAAGTGATGCTTCTTTAATTCTCCAAACTTATTTTGTTTTCACACATTTCCTCTTAAATGGACATTCAAACTTTACA
Organism: Malania oleifera; assembly: GCF_029873635.1. Lineage (NCBI taxonomy): Eukaryota > Viridiplantae > Streptophyta > Magnoliopsida > Santalales > Ximeniaceae > Malania > Malania oleifera. The sequence goes on along the minus strand of NC_080427.1, from coordinate 7,713,069 downwards.
TGTCCCTTTTTCTTACATAGAAAACATGTGGTTTGTGTGTAGGCATTTGAGGAGGTGCTAGCATAATCTTTATATGCTTTTGTGAAGTACCTCATATTGACGTCTTTTTTTTCTTTTATTTTCAACTCCATTGGATCCTATGCCTTATTTATTTAAAGACATTCTTTGTGAGCCAATCATTTTGTTAAAATTTTCTTTTCCTTTAGTGAAATTATAAATTAGTTTGGCTTGATCCTCAATTTCTTTCTTAAGATAATAAATTTCTGAATTTTCTACATTTTTACCCTTTTCTTGGTTTTGAGTCATCTTAGTAATTTTATTCTTTAATTCAGAAATATATAAGTCTTTCTCATTCTGCATAGAAGTTTGGAATTTTAGATCTTCTATTTCTTTTATCATCTTTTCATTCTTTCTTTCTAATTTATTGATTTTCAAATCTTTTTTCCTTTTCAGCAAGATTTTTAGCTTCTAATTCATTCATCACAGCTTCTATATTCTTGATTTTTGAATCTTTTTCTTTTTCAGCAAGTTGAATCGATTCTAGCTCTTTCATAACTCCTTCATTCTTGTTTTTCAATGATGTGTATCGTTTAGTCATATTAACTAACATCTTTTACACTTTCAATAAATCATTTTATAACTCTTCATAAGATGACATGCTTTCATCATTGGATTTATTAGATGAATCACTACCATTAACAGATTTGGATGAGGAGCTTTCCTCATTGCCCCAAGCAAAATAGCAAGTATAAGCAACCTCTGGGTCACTTGATTCATTATCGAAACTACTTGTACTCATGTTGTCCCATGTAATGGCTTTCATTGCCTTTTTCTTTTTCTTCTTAGAATATTTCTTAAGTAGTGGATATTCCGGTTTTATGTGTCCATCCTTCTTGTAATTATAACATGTGGGGATTTAATTCTTTGATTTCTTTGTATTAGTTTTTTATTCTTTGATTTCTTTGTATTAGTTTTTTCTTCATTTGATTCTGAGTTTTGGATTCTTCTTTTGATTTTGTTCTTTCTTCTAAGGATTCTTACTAGTTTCTTAGATATGAAGGCTAGTTCATCCTCTTCATCTTCACTACTAGAGTTTTCTTTTGAAGCTTTAAAGGCTATAGATTTTTGAGCTTTTGTTTTTCCATTCCATTCATTCATTGACATTTCATATGTGAGGAGAGAACCTATAAGTTTATCTAAGGAGGTGTTTTTCAAATTTCTTCCTTCCGTTATTGCAGTGGCTTTTGGTTCCCATATAGGTTGCAGCCCTCTAAGAATTTTTCTAATCATTTCATAGGTGGTGTATGTTTTTCAAAAATCATTGAGGGAGTTAATTATGTGGGTGAACCTAGTGTACATGCTAGTGATTGATTCATCCGTTTTCACCTTAAAAGCTTCATACTCACTAGTGAGCATATCGATTTGATTGTCCTTTACATCAATAGTACCTTCATAGGTAACTTCTAATTTATTTCAAATCTCTTTGGCTGATTTGCAAGTCATGACCCTATTGAATTCATTCATATCTAGAGCACAATACAATGCATTCATAGCACTTGAATTTACTTGTAACATCCTATGGTCATTGTCGGTCCATTCTTTTTCTTCTTTGGGTATTTCCTTGCCATCTACTATTTTAGTAGGAATTAAGTCACGATGTGTGACAACCTTCCAAGCTTTCCAATCCATGGTTTGTAGATATATTCTTATCCTTTGTTTCCAAAATATATAATTTGAACCACAAAAGATAGGAGGACTAGTTGAGGATTGACCCTCTCCAAAGGGAGCTACGCCTATGTGAGCCATTAACATCTTTGTATAGCTACTAATTAAGATTTGCTATAACCCCGCTCTAATACCAATTGAAAACTAAGGTATAGTCCCAAGAGGGGGGGGGGGTGAATTGGATTTAAAAAAATTCTTTTAATTCTTTTCAAAAATCCTTAATCTCCTTTGATTCTTTTAATATTCTTGACTTCTTGTTGATTTATCTAATACACAACAAATACTTAAAACAATATTCAATTCGCAGACATATACCAAAAAAGTAATCAAAACTTAAACATTCAGCCAAACAATCAACCAAAGTGTTCCACCCACAATTCAATATTCAGCACTTTACTGATTCTCAACTTTTGCAACCTAGTGTATATGAAATTAATTTAAGCCCTGTGGTTAATGCAAGCCTTGTGGATAATTGATTACTCAATATGAAGCACAACACTCTTTCCAAGAAATTAGACTTTAAACAAACTTTCAATTAATAAGTCTTTGGGTGTTTCACAAATCAATTTACTTCCTTACGGTTTCCACAAAGTATGAATCAACCAACGTACACTCTTTCGATTTCCACAATCCTAAAAAAAAATTAAGCTTAAGTTTATTTAATATCTAATCCACGTAGTGTATATGATTAAGGAATTTAAAACATCCACATAGTTTATAGATGCTAAAAATAAAGAGAGTAAGGGAAAGAGAGTGAGACCAGATTTTTTACGAGGTTCAGCTTATCCCCAGCCTACATCCTCGCCTTTGGCAAATCCTCAAAGGATTCCACTAATCTAGTTCCTTTCACAGGAAGAACAACACCGTTACACACTTCTTCAGTAGGCTAGAGCCCACCTCTCTAAGTGATACCCCTCACTTGGTCACTCCTTCAATTAGGCTAGAGTTGCACCTCTCCAGGCGATACCCCACGCTTGGTCAACAATCCGAACACCTGAACCGTCAATCAATCGACAAGACAAGATTCAAAAAAGGTGTACAAGAGATGCTATGAAAGGAGCTAATTAGTACAAATTAAATCTATATACTTCAATGTAATTCAAATATGAAACTTAGATTGAAGCTCAAAAGAGTGTATCCCTGAATAGTTCTTTCAATGATTGAAAAAACTTCATAATTGTAGCACAAGATTTGTGATTTAGAATCAGCAAAGCCTCAGAAATCTTCGTGCACAAGATAAGAGTGAGAGAGCCTTTGAGTGTTGAGAGCAATTGAGAGAGTTTGAATGCTGAATTTGATTCTTGGTATTGAATTCATTGTTCTTGAGGCTTATTTATACATGTAGAAAATCATTTAACTTGTTCCCCAAATTTACTTGGAGTGGTGTCCAAGTTTTAACCAAGTTTGAGCTCCAAGCAATCTAATTTTTCAAAAATTTGTTTGTTATAAAATTTGAAATTTGCCGTGTGGTAGTAGCCTGATGAAATTTGGTCAGGCGTCTATCACTGAAATTCTCAGTTTTAAAAAAACAGGCAGTAGGGTGACTGTAGCTTGATGAAACCCAGATAGGCTTCTGAGATTACCTCGTCATGCACCTGTCAAGGTCCAAGAAGTAGCCTTATGACCTTCTATCTGTGTATTTTAAAAACCCTTAAGTTGGTAGCTGACTGACAAATTCAGTCAGGCTCGTGTCAAGACAAAATTCTGGTTTTCAAAATATACTTGAACTAACCTTCATTGCTCCTCATTTCTTGGAATGTTCATTTGTTTTCTTTAAAAAAATATTTTCCAAGTTTACAATAAGGTCTCTAAGTCTCTTTTGCCTAATGAGCTTCACAAAAATTTCATACTTGAAATATACTTGAAGTATGTACAAAGCATTTCCTAATGACACATTTGACTCTTCATTGCTACTTTGAGTTCTCTTTGTTTCTGAGCTTCAATGATCCTTGATCTTTCAATATTGAATTTGATATGAGCTTTCAAATATTTATTGTTTAAATTTTGAGCTTCATTGATCCTTGAGTTTTCCATATTGATCACTTGAATTTGATATAAGCTTTCAAATGGTTCCTTATGAAGTATGCTAGGCTTCAATATATGTTTTTCCTGAAACACCACAACTTTGAAGCAAATTAAATAACCTCACTTTGTTATCATCAAAATTAAGAGTCGTAAGCTTGATTTAAACCAACAGAATTTAATAAAGTTATGGCATGTTCATCTGCTAAAGAAATCTGTGATAAGTTAGAGGTCACATATGAGGGTACTAGAGATGTGAAAGATAGTAGGATTGATATACTGACCAGTGAGTACGAAGCATTTTGGATGAACACTGGTGAGTCCATTCAGAGCATGTACACTAGATTCACACACATAATAAATTCACTGCATGCATTAGGAAAGACCCATCCTACATAAGAGAGGATTAGGAAAGTCCTTAGAGGCTTGCCTTTTGTTTGGGAAGCTAAAGCCATAGCCATATTTAAGGGTAGAGACCTTAAGGCCATGTCACTAGATGAACTGATAGGTTCACTTATCACCTATGAGTTGGCTATAAATGAGAGACTAAATAAGCACAATAGGCTAAGAAAAGTAATTGCACTAAAAACGTCTACTAATTCATGTAGTGAGTGCAGCGAACTTGATTCTGGAGATGATATGATCATGCTAACTAGGAAATTCAGTAGGTTCTTCAAGAAGAACAGTTGACAATACAGAAAGTATAGAGAGTCTAAATCTAAGGAGGGAGAGTCTAGTAAAAGAAAAGAAAAATTGAATGCTCCCACATGCTATAATTGCAACAAGGTCGGGCATATCAAGACTGACTACCCAATGCTGAAAAAGGAGTCCAGGAAAAGAAGAAAGCCATGAAAGCAGGCACCTTGTGAGATAAACTAAGTAGTAGTGATTCATATTCAGACCGCAGTGACTCAGAGGTTGCTAACTTGTGCTTGATGGAACATGATGATGAGGTATTGTCTTCCTGCTCTTTATCTTCTTATTACTCTGATGATGATGATTGTGATTCTGATAGTATGAGTACTTTTAGAGAATTGCAATTTGAATATATTTATGTGACAAAATCGATAAATAAAATGACCAAGGAAAATAATTTTTTGAAAAAGAAAAGTGAAAATTATTCAAAACTTGTTGAAATGGGAAAATCTGTTCATTCTGCTTGGCAAGAAGAAAAGAATGTGAAAATAGCTGAACTTGAAAGAAAATTGAAGGATAGCTCCAAGACTATTTACAAATTCATTGAGGGCCAACACAATTTTGAAAAACTCCTTGGGGCCCAAAGAAACTCTCTTAGTAAAGAGGGTCTTGGATTTAATGGTATTGAAAATGTGAGAAGACCTAATTTGTATTTGGGATATTTTACACAAGAATCAAAATCCCAAATCTCACCTAAAGATCCACGGTGTCCAATGAAATGTTTTATAAATGTAAACAAGTTGGGCATATTTAGTTTGACTGTCCACTTATAAATAAGCATGTAAAAATTAGAAAGGTGTGAAGAGTCAAAGGTGATCTAGACACTAACCCTTGTGGACCCAATAGAATTTGGGAACCAGCTTCAGTTATATAAATGTTTTTGCAGGTGTGCTTAAGATCATCATCATCCAAGGACAAAGCGGGTGCTCAGGATATATGACCGGCAACAAAGCTAAGTTCACATCCATCACTCCCAAAGATGGAGCATACGTGACATTCCACGATAATGCGAAGGGGCGAATCATCGGTGTTGGTAAGGTTGGTAAGAAACCTTCCTTAATTATTGATAATGTTTTACTAGTTGATGGCTTGAAGCATAATTTGTTGAGCATTAGTTAATTATGTGATAAAGGCTATAAGGTATCATTTGAAAATGATAAATGCATAGTTGAAAGTAAATCAAATAATAAAATTCTTTTCACTTCAGATTGCCATGAAAATGTATATACTACTACTTTTGATAATCTAGTTTTGCAACAAGTAACTTGTTTTTATGCAATAAATGAAGCTAGTTGGTTATGGCATAGGCACTTGGGACATGCTAGCATGAATTTGTTGTCAAAACTAGTAAGAAAGAATCTAGTGAAAGGCTTGCCTAAAACACAATTTGTGAAAGATAAAATTTGTGATGCATGTCAAATGGGTAAGCAAAAAAAATCAATATTTAAGAAAAAGAAATTCATATCTATCACTAGACCACTTGAAATGCTTTACTTAGATTTATTTGGTCCCAATTTAGTGCAAAGTTTAGGTGGAAAATCATATGCTTTTGTTATTGTTGATGATTATTCTAGGTTCATATGGGTACTGTTTCTCTCACATAAAAGTGAATCATGTGAATAGTTTCCAAGCTATGCAGGAGAATTCAAAATGAAAAAAGGCTATAAGATAACTCACATAAGAAGTGATAGAGGCACTGAATTCAAAAACGACGAGATAGAACATTATTGTGACCTGGAGGGCATGTCACACAACTTTTCTACACCTAGGACCCCTCAACAAAATGGTGTGGTAGAAATAAAGAATAGGTCATTATAAGAAATGGGTAGGACAATGCTAAACGAACATAAGCTACCTAAACCTTTCTGGGCTGAGGCTGTAAGTACTGCATGTTATGTCATGAATAGAGTGTTAATCAGGCCTTCACTTAATAAGACTCCATATGAAATCTGGAATGACCATAGACCTAATATTTCCTATTTTGATGGGTTTGACTGTAAATGCTTTGTGCTTGAGGATAATGAGCATCTAGGAAAATTTGATTCTAAATCTGATGAAGGCATTTTCCTAGGTTATTCTCTTAATAGTAAAGCATATAGGGTTTTTAACAAGAGAACTTTAACTGTCATTGAATCTATTCATGTTGTATTTGATGAATCTAATCCTTTTTTTAAGAAAGATGATGAAGATGATATTGATATTAGAAAATGTTTAGACAAGTTATCTATTGAAAACAATGTGAATGAAAATTCAGAAATAAATGATAAATCATCTAAAGATAATAAAAGTGAGAGTGAGGTTTAGGAGCTGCCTAGGGATTGGAAATTCATTAGGAACTATCTTATAGATCAAATCATAGGTGAACCTTCCTATGGTGTAGCTACAAGATCTTCCTTGAGAAACCTAGTGAGTCACTCTGCTTTCTTGTCCCAAGAAGAACCCAGAAACATTAAAGAAACCATAGAAGATGAGTCTTGAGTTATGTCTATGTAAGAAGAACTTAATCAATTTGAGAGAAACAAAGTATGGACCCTAGTTCCTAGGCTCGATAATCATACCATATTTGGAACTAAATGGGTGTATATAAATAAGAAGGATGAAAATGAGGTAGTAACTAGGAATAAGACTAGACTAGTTGCCCAAGGTTATAACCAGGAAGAGGGAATAGATTTTGATGAAACCTATGGTTTTGTTGCTATAATGGAAGCCATTCGCATGTTGCTTACTTATGCCGCTTTTAAGAACTTTAAATTATATCAAATGGATGTTAAAAGTGCATTTCTAAATGGCTACATTAATGAAAAGGTGTATGTAGAACAACCACCCGATTTTGAAAATCATAAATATCCTGATCACATTTACTCGTTGTCCAAAGCCTTGTATGGATTGAAACAAGCTCCTAGAGCTTGGTATGAGAGGTTTAGTGTGTTTCTATTAGAAAATGGATTTACCCGTGGCAAAATTGACACTACATTTTTCGTCAAAGCTAAAAATGATCATATGCTCCTTGTCCAAATATATGTTGATGATATCATCTTTGGAGCAACTAATGATGATTTGTGTAATGAATTTGCCAAATGCATGCAAAGTGAATTTGAAATGAGCATGATGGGTGAACTAAGTTTCTTCCTAGGGTTTCACAATAAACTAGCTAAGAATGGGACTTTCATATGCCAATCTAAATACGTTAGGGATTTGCTCAAGAAATTCAACATGGAAGATGGTAAAAAAATTCTTAGCACTCCTATGATTTCTTCCTCCAAATTAGATAAAGATGAGCAATGGATCCCTGTTGATGTGAAATTATATCGTGCCATGATTGGGAGTCTTTTATATCTAATAGCTAACAGGCCTGATATTATGTTTAGTGTGTGCATGTGTGCTAGGTTTTAGGCTGCTCCTAAGGAATCCCATCTATTAGCGGTCAAGAGAATTCTTAGGTATCTAGTTGGAACCATAGAGTTAGGTTATGGTATCCTAAGCATACAACCTTTGATATTGTTAGTTATAATGATGCTGACTTTGCTGGTAGTAAGGTTGATAGGAAGAGTACTAGCGGCACTTGTCACTATTTAGGACAATCTCTAGTTTCTTAGTTCTCCAAGAAACAGAACTCAGTTGCCTTATCCATAGCTAAAGCAGAATATAATGCAGCTGGGAGTTGTTGTGCTCAAACGCTTTATATGAAGCAACAACTCATGGATTTTGGATTGCACTACGATACAATTCTGATAAAATTTGATAATACTAGTGTAATTAATATATCTAAAAATCCTATCTCACACTGATGAACAAAATATATTGAGATTAGACATCATTTCCTTCGTGATCATGTGTAGAAAGGGGATGTGGCACTTGAGTTTGTGTGCACAAATGAGCAGTGGGCTAATATTTTCACCAAACCCCTTCCAGAAAATAGATTCACATAGATTAGACATGAGTTAGGTCTAATGCATAGTAAAGATGCCTCCTAGATATTTGATAGATTACACAAACTTAGGGAGAGCTTTCTAACAGTTTAAAGTCTAACAATTATCACTTTAAATCTATCACTGGTCTAGACTTTATGAATTTGGTTATGTTTTGATATGCCTGATTTTCATATCTCTTGCATGTTTGATAGGTATATTTATATTATATGTCTTGATCATACTGGACTGTTTGAGGTAGTAGTTGTGGATAAATTGTTAATTTAAAACTCAAATAGGTAATTTTTATACAAGTGTTTTTTGGGAAAATGTTCTATTTTCAAATAGCATGCTGCTGAAGTTTTCAAGAATTTCCCAATTATATCTTGTATTTAACTAATTCATAGTCAAGCCTTGCCTATGTACTTTACTATTTATAATAGCCCTTTTTACTGTTTCCAAAAGGGGGAGAAGAGGCAAAATTGGGTATTTTGTAACATGTTTGTGAACTTTAAATCCTTAAACTTCCCACTATGCATATTGCCAGGGGGAGCCTTTCAATGCTGTACCCACTTTTGCATAATATATTTGTCATCATCAAAAAGGGGGAGAATGTTGATTTTATAGGTCGTACCCTGTTTTGATGATGACAAATATTGTGTTACTTAATGTTTGATGAGTTTGTGCGCAACATCGATTAGAGGTTTCATTTTAGTGCACATGGACTTGAAGAAGACAAAGATCCAGAATTTTTATTCATTATAATTTAATTAAATTGTTATTCGAGTCTGTAATAATTAAAGCTCAATGGTCTGTAATAATTAATGCATTACATGTATGGATAAATAAGCTAAAAAAAGCTTAGACTGACCTTAGGACCTCATTTCTGCGTGAAAATGTGCCTAATTGACTTAAACTTAATCATCATATGAATAGGGACATGGTACAAAAGGAAAAGGACCAAAATGCCCAAAATTAGCATGTTCGGTTGACCAAACCCTAGTACTCAGGACCCTTTGGTTGACCGAACCTCCCCAAGGTAGATAGTTTGACCCTTTAGTCGACCGACTAGAAATGTAAAGCAACGCCCTGGTCTACCCAACAGACACGTGGGAAGTGCCAACGCCATGGTTGACCGAACCTCCAAGTTCAAAATAGCTTGGTCGATCGACGATCATAAAGTTCAGTCAACTGAACCCAAAATGGTCAACTGAACCTCGGAGGTTTGGAAATCGCCTTTTGAATGGTCGACCGAACTCGTAGTTCAAATTCTCCTTAGTTGACCGAAGTGAGCACCACGGTTGATCGAACCATCAAGATGGTCGACCGACCTTCTTGGGTTGCTCGGATTTTATTGAGGTTAAAATGCTGTTATTTTTCATTAACCTCATTTAAACATTTCCAAAAATGACAAATAGGTCTCAAACAGTTAAAAATTCAAGAGTGTCTATATATACCCCTTCATTTGCATGGATTAGGGGTATAATTAGCAAATACAATTAGCAAAAAGCTCTCTAAAATTCAAAAATCCCTACTCTTATATTCAAGCTCCTACATTCATTCTTACTCATTTCTTATTGCCAAAATCATCTTGTAAGAGCATTCGTGTAATTTCCTCACTAAGCTTACACGCTCATTTGTTTTTGTTGATTAAGATATTTTATTTTGACAGTAAGTATTAAAGTTTTTCGAAGATACTTCGTTTATAAGTCTTCCCTTGGAAAAACTTCTTTGAGCTTGTGAGTTTTGCATATTCATTGCAATACTCAAAGAGTTTGTATTGAATTTTGGCTGTGAAATAACAGTTTACACACCGATTTTAAATATTTTTTGAAGATATTTGAAGTGTGCTTGAAGATCTTTGTTACTGCACTTTGTGATTAACATTATCATTTGACACAAAGATCCTACCACATGCACTCTCATATACTGATTGCCATAATGACATTATTTTTGAGAGTATACATTAACACTACATTGAGCTTATCATATCTTATCCTTCGGTAGTGTGTTGATTATATTGGTGCAAATCTGCTTGATTGAGAAGCATATAGTTTGTACGTAAATTTTATTGTAAATCTGTTGTATTCCAGGGGTGGCCTAAAGGGGCGGTAATCCAGCCTGGAAGGATTGTTTGTAAAGGTTGAGGTCAGCCCTGTGCTAATTGACCTGGTTGTATTAGGTGTCACTCCATTTACTGCTTTATTGTGCATGCTTGGTTAAATAATTTGTGTAGTTTAATTTTCGCTAAATATATATATTGTTTAATTTTATATGCACTATATTGACCTTAAGTTTGTGTAATATTAATATTGTTGTTAGTGGATTGACCTAGGGGATTAAATTTTAAAATATCAATTCACCCCCCCTCTTGGGATTACAGTAAAGCTAACAAACTTTGACCGTCATGGGTGATCCAAAACAATATGAAATGGTTAGAGGAGCAATTTGGGCAAATTTTGGGTTTTCACCAAGAAAAGCAAGAAAATTTATTTTTATGATTTTATTTATTTATTTATTCTTATTTATTTAGGGGCTTTGTTTGTAATTTTGGATTTTTGTTTTATTTTATTTTGTTCTTATTTTTTTGTTTTATTTTTTTATCAATAATAATAATAATGGATATGAAAAAAAAAAGAGGGAAGGGTGTGGTGCGTGGCTACGGGGTTGGGGGAAAATTCTCCATATTTGGATGAAGTCGCTTTCTCTCTCTCTCTCTCTCTCTCTCTCTCACACACACACACACACACACACACACACCAACTCACTTTATCTCTCTCCTTATTTCTCCCTTATCAATTCTCTCTCCCTCACTAGCTAATTCTCTCTCTCTCTCTCTCTCTCTCTCTCTCTCTCTCTCTCTTCTTATTTTCCATTTATTAACCCTCTCTCCCTCACAAATTCTCTCCCTTTCTTTAATTCCACGCTCATCAAATCCCTCTTTCCCATCAACTCTCTCTCTTCCTCATTAACTCTCTTGTTATGTGTCTTCTCACACCCTCGCTTGAGCTCTCTCCTCTCCTCCGTAGGTTATCTTGGAGAATCGGCATCTTGGTAATTATATCTTCATCCGCTCGCGTATATTTTCTATTAACATAGATATTTGAGTTTTTTTTTGCATAATTTTTTTTTTTGTTATGTGTGTCATGTATATAAAGTAGTTCCTTTTCTTCAAAAAAAAAAAAAAAAATCTATTTTTGGGATGTGTTTTGAAGAAGTAATGTATCTTTTGCATAAATTTTGCGTCGTCTTGTAAGACCATTATGCATGACTAGCATAAAAAAAATGTCTCTTTTTTGTGCTATCATGCATATTAGATAGTTTCTTTTCTTCTAATTTTTTTTTCTTTGGGTATGTTTTGAAAAAGTAATGTACTTTTTTTTTTTTTTGAGTACTTCTTGCATGAGTTTTGCATCGTCTTGTAAGACCATTACTTGCATAAAAAATGACTTTTTTTTTTTTTTTGTTATGTATATAAGGTAGTTCCTTTTCTTCTAAAAAAGATATCTTTTTTGGGGTTTGTTTTAAAAAGGTAATGTATCTCCTGCATAAATTTTCTACCGTCTTGTAAGATGAAAAACTTTTCTTGGGGCTTCACATGGTTATTAATGTGTGGCTTTGCATGCCCTCATTTTCATGAAAATGATGCATCATTTCAATCTTTACATCTACTGTTACATTGTTCTTTTTTAGACCATGTTTTAAGAAAGTGAACTATGTTGCCTTGAAAGGATTTGCAACCCTACTGAAATCGGGATTTTCCTTTCAAACAAAATCCAAATCATATTTTTTTAATAGTATGGCTATTCCAAAATTGGGGTGGTGAGATTCAAGTGTTGTTTTGGGGAAGTAATGGGACCCTCGTGGGATTAATTTCCCGGCATAGGTCCCACAAAATCTCCCAAATTCATTCCCCTTGATTTTCAAATTGAAAATTTTGGTATCCTTCTTTTAGAAAATTTCCTATTTTTTTTGCGGAAGTAACGAGACCCATGTGGGATTATTTTTTTCACATGGGTCCCACAAAATCCCCCCAACTCATCCCCCTTGATTTCAAAATTGAAAAATTTGGATACCTTATTTGTAGAATTTCCTAGTGTTTTGAGGAAGTAATGGGATCCCCATGGGATTAGTTTCCTTGCATGGGTCCCATAATATCTCCCAAATTCATTCCCCTCGATTTCAAAATTGAAAAATTTGGTACCCTCTTTTTAGAAATTTTCTTATTGTTTTTGGGGAAGTAATGGGACCCCCTTGGGATTAATTTCCCTACATGGGTCCCACAAAATCCCCCGAATTCATTCCCCTTGATGTCAAAATTGAAAAATTTGGGTACCCTTTTTAGAAAATTTCTTATTGTTTCAAGAAAGTAATAGGAGCCCCGTGAGACTAATTTCTCCGCATAGGTTCCACAAAATCCCTTGAATTCACTCTCAAACCCTTTTTGAAATAAAAATGAGTATCGTTTCTAAAATTTTTGTCCTCGAGGAAGTATTGGGACCCTTGTGGGATTGATTTCCCCACTTGGGCCCCATGGAATCCTCTTTCAAAATTTATTACAAAATTTTGCCTCATTCGTGAAAACAAATCCTGGTTTTGTTTTCCTCAATATTGGATTTCATTCCAAAATGCTTTTTCAACCCTAAAAGCCTTTTGGATTCTCCTAGTTGGGTTTTATCGATTCTTCTTTCTCTTTTCAAAATATTAACTCTTCTCAGAGGAATTCTTTTCAAAATATCCAAACCCAACTTTTTTATTTTTTATTTTTTAACTATGTCGACTTGATCGTGGACCTCAAGTACGTAGACAGCTTACGCCAAAAAGAGTAGGTTCAACCCAAATTTCTCCTTTCCTTCTTTTTTCTTAAAATCATTTCTTAAGATGAGTAGTAGAGCCTCCATGGGGTTAGGTCCCCCGTTTAAGTTTCACGAAATGTCAACTTTTTAGGACACAAAACACACACACAAGTGCGGTAATTCCAAACGGAGGAAAAATTGAAGTTCAATTCAATCCAACTAACTCAAACACCCCCGGTTCCGTTCATCTCTCCTTCTCTCTCCATTATCTCTAGTATTACTATAATATAATAATATAATAATGTGCCAACCAGATATGCAGTATATTCAACAAGGAAATTGAATTAAGCATAAAGCAGAATATAATGCAGGAAAAGTAAAAGTGACACTGAGTATGTTATCGAGGTTCAGTAAACGTGCCTACATCCCCACCTTGGCTCGCAAGCCCAAGGATTGCACTACAACTCACTTAACGAGTGGAGCGGCACAATTTATAACCAAGTCAAATTCACAGGACTAACCTCAACCTTTACACACTCTCCTTGCCAGAGAAGGCCCTAAACAACTGATCCTTCCGGGCTAGATCAAACCCCCTTAAGCCACACCAAGAATACAACAGATAATTGAAATTTGCGTACACCTCAAGTGCTTCTAGCACAAGCAAATATGTACCATAATATAGTCCAAATAAATGCACTCACATATGAATAGAATATATGCTCAAATGAGATCTTGAAAAACCTAGTTCAAGATAGTGTATTCAACAAGTGAATATCCAAGAATACCTCAAAACCCTAATCAAGTATCAACCAAATAATTTATCAAATACAATCACAACAGATACTTTAGGGTTTAAGTTTGCAATAGATGTATCAAATAGTGTATGCAAGCCAAGACTAGCAAGCTATATAAAATAAGGATCTTCCCAATCAAATATTTATCTATTAAATACTATGGGAAAGGTCAAACAAGCAAAACTCTCAAAAATAGTTTTTCAAAATGTTCGAGTATGTGAGAGTAGTTGCCAAGAGAATGATGTGAAAATATGTATATAATGACCACGTACAACTCCCTTCAATCTTGCAATTAGTGTGCAAGAGAGGGAAACAACTAATACCAGCTCTCTATATCAAAAGAATGATTACTAGTGAAAATCAAAGAGAGTATCAAAAAGTATAAGCTTGGAATGTGAAAGACATAGCAAAAAGGGTATGAAAATTTGAGAGAGAATTTCTTAATCACTTTTTGCTATAAAGTCCCTAATTGAGTTAAATGAAGTGGTATATATAGGTGGGACTCAAAAAGTAACCGTTGGGACACAATAGGGAATATTAAAAATGTTTAATTTGAGTTTTAACCCCAATTACCCTTAATTACTGTAATAAAAATAAAGCAACCAGAGAGTTTCGGTCATCCGAACCATAGGATCGGTCACCCGAACACTCATAGAATGAAACAAGCATTTTATGCATTCGAGGTGCTTGGTGAAACATTCAGGTGGCTGAGTCTAAGGCGATTTCCAAACTGCTTGAAGTTCGGTCACCTAACTCTAAGTTTGGTCTACTGAACATCAAGATTTGATTGCCCAATGTTCAAATGAACGTGAGGTTTGGGTGCCCGAGGCAAGTGGAAAAGTCCTACATATAGGTTTGGTGAATTGAGAACACTTTATTCATTTCAATTCATTCACCTGACCTTTAGTCAATATTTTTACTTTTCAATGTTTAGTCGATCGAGGTGTTTTCAACACTAAGGTTAGGTCACCTGAAGCCTTTTCATTTTCAAAACCTTAAGTCATATTTTAAATTATAAGTTATTTTCCTTAGTGAAGTATAGGGTCCTAGGGTCTCTTTAAGGTCTAGGCTTTTTAATTTGGCCTAAAAACTTGGCATTGGTCGACCGAAGGGTGCCCTAAGGTCATTCAGTTCCCTATGGTCAATCTACGGTCATGTTGAGCATTAAACCCTATCTTTCATGAAGATGCATTATTACAAACCATATAAATCATTACAAACTCAAAAGAATAAATTCAAATACAATAAGAAAATAGTCTTCATTCTTTCGTTCCTCGAGCTCTTTGCACTTCAAAAGCCATTTATTATGTGCCCTTTGCGTTCCTTATGGCTTCCTTGCATTCCTACGCTCAATGCATACAAAGGATGATGCTGTTCAACAAGCTCAGTGCACAGGTAAGAATCATTGGGTTTGTCATAATCAAAATGAAAAGGACTCATAGAGTCATTAATATATATATATATATATATATATATATATGATAAGGATGGATTGAATGCATCCTTATCAGTTACAATTGAAGGATTCAATTGAATCCTACGTCTCTCCCATCCATCTCTCTCCCCCTCTCTGATTTACTCGCTCTCTCCCTCTCAATTTCCCTTCATTTCTCCACAAAACTTTGAAGAATGGAAATCATCCCATGGTCCCAAATCTATTCTCCAAAGATTTGACCATGGAAATTTCATCTTCTACACACTGCAGGCACAACTCCATAAGTAGGGTAAGTGGACTAGATTATGTCAGATTTTATTTTAAAATATGTCTGATTTAAATTTGTTAGCCTTGGTGGCTATTCTATTATTGTTTAAAGTGTTTTGATGACATTAACCTATATATTGTTCATAGTGTTTTCCTATCTTTACAGATCATGTTTAGTACATGTACTCGTACATGAAGTACTGGATCGAAGGCAAAGATCGGACCGAGTTGACATGCGAATTGGAAGATCAAAAGAACACGAATTCGAAAATACCCAGCACAACTGGAAACTTAATTGTAGAATTATTTGTAATAAGGGTTGTGTGTGTGGTAGGAACTTTTTGTAACTCCTGCGTTTTGTTTCTTGCATGATTTCTAAGCAAGACTTGAGCAATGCACATCATACTGGGACACATAAGTTTATAGGATTGCACTAAAGTCAAAAACACCAACTCACCTTTCGTGATTTACTTAAAAAGTTTGTTAAATGAATCCTAAACTCAATAACATGATTTTCAAAGGGACAAGTGTTTAACATCTTAATTGGTTTTACGAACTTTTTCATACTTGGTCCCCAATGTGTCAAAACGAGTCTTATGTCCAAAACCATCAAAGAAGTCAAGTATTTTTCATAAAAGGACATAATGACATATAAGATATCAAATGAGCTTTCAAATAGGTTTTTATTAACAAGATATCTTATAATCAAAGGGAAACTCACCATTATGCTCAATATCTTTCCATTATTTTGTCGAAGAGATGTTTTAAGTCATCAAAAGACTTTTTGACAAGGAAAAACTGAGCAATCATCGTTTAACGTAGTGCAGCCTCGAGTCCTAAACACTATCCGTTTTTGGGGTATAACTTTTCCTAGAATGGTCCAAATAAGACAATCTTGGTGTCTATGGAAAGCTAAGAAAATTTTCCACAACTTTTATGTTGGTGACGTTTTCTGATTCAAGGCAATGTTTGGCCATATCAGGGGAATGGTCGACTAGAGTAGGGGAATGGTCGACCAACAATTCCAGTAGCCATTTGTCCTCACATACTTGGTGAATGGTTGACCAGTGTAGGGCAATGGTCGACCATTAGGGGAATGGTTGACCAGAGAAAGTGAATGGTCGACCAGTGACCTTGTGCCTGGCGCTAAAATGACTAGTTTTGTTTGGGAGTTGCTCCCAACGACTAGTTAACGGCTATAAGGGCTTTTTGGCTATAAATACAAGTCCATAAACTTGTTTAGCATGGTTTTGATAATTTATACAAGCATTTAGTAAAAGATTTCTTTGAATCCAAAACCTTGGCACTCTTGCATTCTAGTTATTCATTTCAAAGTGCTCAATCTCTCTTGCTCTCTAAAGAGTGTTTGATTCAATCCTTGAGAGATTAAGTGTGAGGTTTGTTTTGTATTTATTATCAGCTCAAATTAAAGGAGTATCATTGTATTTAATCATCTTCTTGTAAAGGTTCTTTGTGATCCAAGTCGTAAGGTTCTTGGTGAACCGTTTGGTGAAGGCTCTTGGTGAGCATGGTAGGGATTTGTTCCTGAGTTGTAAGGCCTGCTCCTCTGGTGAAAGAGTATTCATAGTGGATTGTGGAATCCTTAACTTGGTGCTAAGGTGTGGACGTAGGCTTGGTCCAGAACCACATAAAAATACTGATGTTGATTTTCTCTCCCTATTCTCTTTATTATTTGTTTTGTGCATGATTTAAATTTCATATATTGTGATATAATTGCTTGCGTCTTGCCAAGACTTTTGTTTTGTAGAGAAAATCGTTTATACATGAAAAGATTCTATTCACCCCCTTCTAGACTATATACTCCTAGCTGGGACGTCCAACAAAATTGATTACGTGTATTTAATTATATCCAAGTTATTTAAATATATGCCCAAGTTAAATTAAACCGTAAGGATTTGATCATATTTTTATTCTAATTATAACTGATTAAATTTGAGTATATGATTATGGTGATATTTGTTTTATTTAGATATATACCTAAGTAAAAATTGAAGTACGTAGATTCGACCATGTCCGTTTTATTTAAATATATTTGAGTTAAATTAAATAGGTGGAATTGATCATACTCGGGTTTTTATTTAAATCTACTGAATCGATATTTATAAGAATTTCTTAGGTGATTTATGAAATCTTAATTATTTTAAAAATCATGTGGCATAAGTTTATTTTATTTTATTGCATAATTGAGCAAGTTTGGGATTTTTCCGTGTTATACCTATTACGTGATTTTTTGCAAATACAGATGGGATTTTATTAAAAATTTTATGTTGGGAAAATGATGAAATTATTATATCGTCTAATTGCATAAATTGTAGTTATATGTTTTAAGAACCCTGATGGGTTGAATGTGGTGAATGCTTGGTATCGTAGCCATGGATGAATATTAGTGCAGCCACACTATTATGGAAGTGTTGCCGGTGGATAGTGGATTTTTCCTGAGTAGGGATGAGTACATACTTGTTTTCGGACCAGGATGTGATAGGCAAATCGCACTTACAAACATATTGTTTTGATTTAACTTTGGTCAGCCAACCAAGTTAAGTCCAATCGTCGGACCACACAACTCGGTCATAGGGGTAAGCATGACATGCATCAGCCAAAAAGGAGTCTTTTTACATATTTGTGTATTTATGTGGTTATGGTCATTTAATAGGCTTAAATGATATTTTGGATGAAAGTACGGACATTTATGTAATTGACAGTTTACAAAAGCAATTTTTATTAAAGTAAAGTTATTAAATATATTTTTATATTGTGAAGCTCATGTCAGCCACACATTGATAATAGTCTAGTCCTTACTTACTAAGAGGTATCTCACCCCAATTATTATTAAACATTTTAGATACCTTAAGGAGCATAGCTGAAAATAGAGTAGCTTAGCGAAAACGTGAGTGGGATTAGAAAGAGCGATTTAGATTAAATATTAAATTTGTTATTTTTGTATATTTTAGAATTTCTAAGGATGTATTAAATTTGATATTGGAGACATAGTTATAATGAGGTTATTTAGTACTCTAGTATAATGAATTTGAGGTCTTTCACTGTATAAATTTTTTTGTAGGTTTGGGTTACTACAGTCATAGTACCTTACCAAATAGGATTAAGATATGAGTGAAGAAAAATGACATTTATAGGGTTATGAATTGTTTAAATTATTTATATAAGGATGATCATAGGAGGTGCACAACTAATTATGGTCACGATATGGATGTGCTTTGGGTTGATGTTTATTAGAGGGTTATTGATTTCATGATCCAACACTGGGATCCCATGTTTGATGTTTTACTTTTGGACCGACCAACATGGTTCCACTTATTGAGGAGTATGAGAAGCTGTTGTAAATACTAAAGTCAGCTCATGATCGATGTTCCACTTTTGATTCAAACTCTAACCCTACTAGAGCCTTGATTAGAACCATAGGAGGCAAGGCTAAGGAGTTAGCCAGTAAAGTTTATAAAAAGGGAGAAATTGAGGGTTGGCATTGGAGTGAGATAGAAAGACTCTTTAGGGGGTTCCTTGATGGTCTAGATCCCAAGTTCAGGCTTTTTATTTTGGCCTTATTAATATATGGTTTGGTTCTACTTCCTTCAGCTACACTTATAATGGACCAAGGAGCCACAATGGTATTTTCTAAGATAAAGCATAAGTGGCAAGCATCGGTTCTCACCATCATTACTAAGACACTCTCCTTTCTCTATAATTTTTAGCATAATGCTTTCATATATGTGGATTTCATGATAACCGTGAATAGATTTCTTACAAACCCTAGTTGGATTTCCTAGGTTCTATAATGACAACATCACTAATGAATATGTTTGAACACCTTACACTACAAAAAAACTGGTTTTTAGTGATGAAAGTATTAGTGACGAATTCAATTTCATCACTAAAAGTTGGTATTAGTAACGGTTTTTAAGAACAGTCACTAATAGTCTAAGGATTAGTGACGGTTTCAGCAATCGTCACTAATATGACACTATTAGTGATGATTTCAAAACCGTCACTAATACTTTCATCACTAAAAATAGCGCGGTAAACAATTTCTGCGTGAATTTTTTTTTGGAAAAATATTAGTGATGATTTTAGGGTATTAGTGATGGTTTTGAAACAGTCACTACTAGTGTTTTTATTTAAAAAATATTAAAAAAGAAATGGTTAAGGGTAATAGTGACGGTTTTGAAACTATCACTACTAGTGTTTTTATTTAAAAAATATTAATAAAGAAATGATTAAGGGTATTAGTGACGGTTTGGGAGAATCGTCACTAATAAGGGGGTATTAGTGACGGTTTTGAAACCGTCACCAATAGTGTTTTTATTTAAAAAATATTAAAAAAGAAATGGTTAAAGGTATTAATGACGGTTTGGGAGAACCATCACTAATAAGGGGGTATTAGTGACGGTTTTGAAATCGTCATTAGTAGTGTTTTTATTTAAAAAATATTAAAAAAGAAATAGTTAAGGGTATTAGTGATGGTTTGGGAGAACCGTCACTAATAAGTGGGTATTAGTGACGGTTTTGAAACTGTCACTACTAGTGTTTTTATTTAAAAAATATTAAAAAAGAAATGGTTAAGGGTATTAGTGACGGTTTGAGAGAACCATCACTAATAAGGGGGTATTAGTGACGGTTTTGAAACCGTCACTACTAGTGTTTTAATTTAAAAATATTAAAAAAATGGTTAAGGGTATTAGTAACGGTTTGGGAGAACCGTCACTAATAAGTGGGTATTAGTGATGGTTTTTGAAACCGTCACTACTAGTGTTTTTATTTAAAAAATATTAAAAAAGAAATGGTTAAGGGTATTAGTATCGGTTTGGGAGAACCGTCACTAATAAGTGGGTATTAAGTGACGGTTTTGAAACCGTCACTGATGCTCAAAATATGACATCCCCACCTTAATTTCTTCTTTCTTCTACTCTAGCCTCCTTCTCCCTCCTACCATCTTTTCTTTCCCCAAATTTCATTCTGCTCCTCCCTATGCCCCTCCCTCCTTGCTCCTTAATGCATGTAGCGCCACCCACAGCGTCTCCTCCATCTCTGCATCCATGGCAGAATGATGGGCGGGCTTGCAGTGTGGTCTGGGTGGGACGACTTTCCGAAGCCTAAAACTTGCTGCTGCCCCTCCGTCTTCTTCTTCTTCTTCTCTCATCTTTAGACCATCCTCCAGAACCCTATCCCTATCCCTATCCCTAGGTTTATTTTCCAGCCATCACTCTCCTTGAAGACCCCCGCCATTTCTCACTAGAGCTATTTCCGCTTTCGCAATTCAAGCTACTCCCGTCTTTGCACCTGATGACAATGGTTGTCTCTCTTTCTTACCGATTCCATTTTCCATTTCTATTTTAATTATTAATTGGGTCTATATTTTTCTGTAGTGAAGCATCAATGGAAGGTTGCAATAGACTTCAAGTGGATAAGAGACAACAAGGCTGTTGTAGCTGCCAACATAAGGAACAGGAACGCCAATGCCGATCTGGAGCTCGTGCTTCAGCTCTACCAGAAAGTCACCAATCTTCAAAAGGTTAAGGTTCTACTATCTTAATATATTGTTTGTTTGTGAGGCTTGTGTGCGACATCTGGATTTAAATGAATTACTTTCTACTTTGCATTAAGCTTAGAAAAGTAATATTGCTTATTTTGCCAAATATTGACCCCATATTTCCAGTTTCTTGTTCTTGTGAAGTAATTTTTACATCTTACGTTTCAAAGTTTTTCAAGTAAGTCAGTCTATTTTCTGTGAGTTAAGGGATGGCGGTGATTTCTTGGATTCAAAGCTGGGTTTAGCACTATTAGGCAAGTACTGTCACCGTTTCTGTTGAACTTGGTGCGTTTCTTGTTTTTTTTACTAGTTCAATTACTGTTGGTTTTGAGCTGGGTTTGTCAGTTTGTGATATGAAGAGCTTGGAGCTGGGAATTAGGGATTTGGGTGCTTGAATTATTACTGTTGTGCTTGAATTTCTGGTTTTGGGGTTTATTTGTTATGTGGGTTGTTTTTAATTGGAACCATGGATGCATTGGAGTGTTGTTTCTTGACTTTTGGGGGCGAACTGAGGCTGATTAAGTGATGTATTTCAGTTTTTGTTTGGGGGTTTTGAGCTGCGATTTGTGACAAGGTTTCACTTTCTGTAATCTGTTCTATTTTTGTACATGTCTTAATCTCTTGTTAAGGTCTCTCCTTGGTTAAAACCTTGTCAAAAGAATTAGAAAAAAATTTTGATTTATACAATGATTAGTTCTAAATTCTGCAGGTGTGATTCAGCTGTCTTATCTGGTGTCACAAGCTATGATATGCGAGCACTTTATTAACTCTTTACTAATAGTATGAATATTTTGTTATTGACTATGAATGTTTGATTTGCTAGCATGCTGCATATTCTGTTTTGGATGCTTCCACTTTATTCTTTGGAGTTTATGATGGACATAGAGGTAAGAATCGGGAGGTTCAAGTACTCTTATAGTGGGGTGGATGGTTATTCTTTATCTAGTTTACCTGGAGTTTATGAAAGGCTAAAATTCATTTTGTCTACATGGGAAGGCTTATCGCATTTCAAATCAATTTTGAAAAGAAACTCCGGGTAAACTAGATAAAGAATCATTGATGCATCCACCACCATCCCCGACCTCGTCGTCCTTCTCTGTCATCCATGACCTCATTGTCCTTCATCACCCTCCATGACCTCGTCATCTGCTCTATCACCATCAAGGTCGAGGATTCTGAAGTTGGGCCCTAGATTGCAGATTGAGCCTTATTGTTTGAGAACTTCGCCCTCGAGGATAATGCTGCAGCAAGCCATAGCCGCCCATGTAGCCATGGTCTCTCAGTACTGTCGAAGCTCGCATCACCATCATGGTGGATCCATGATATGTTTAGGTCGATCCAGGCAACGTTGTGGGTGTCGATGGAGTCCGACTGGGCGGTGGTGATCGTGATGACCTCAGTGGCTGTGATTGTCGGCTTTGTGATGTTTGTGTGGTAGAGATCAAGGGAGCAAGGGAAGGATAATGTATTTGAATTTGAATTTGTATACTGTATTTGTATTTAAATTTGAATTATTATAATATATTTGTATTTGAATTTGAATTTGTATAATATATTTGTATTTTTATTTAAATTTGAATTTGAATATGAATTTTGAATAATTTATGAATTTTTTAGCAATTATGTTTTAATGTTACGAATACGAAAATGTAATTACATATTTTTATAGGAATTAATAATTGAAAAAAAATTAATTTAAAATTATTAGTGACAATTTCCAATTTAAGTATTAGTGAAGGTTTCAAAGCCGTCACTAATAATTGCCTTTTTTTTAAAAAAAGTTTTAGTGAAGGTTTTCAAACTGTCACTAATAATATAGTATTAATGATGGTTTTAGAGTATTAGTGACATTTTGAAAACCGTCCCTAATAGTTGCCTGTGAGCAATAGTGATGAATTTCAAACCGTCACTAATAGTACAACATTAGTGATGAATTTACAACCGTCACTAATACTATGGCTTTAGTGACGATTTTTGATCAAGCCGGTGTAGAATTTATAGTGATGGACTTAGGGTTTTTAGTGACGATTTTAATCCATCACTAATACTCTATTTTTAGTGATGGTTTGAAAAATTCGTCACTAATAAGTATTACTAACGGCAGATATAGCGACTAATTTAAAACCGTCACTAATAACCTTATTTTTTGTAGTGTTATTTTGACCCCCTCCATAAATTTATAGTTCTTTGAGCGTCAATGTCATGCCCCGAACCCGAAAAAGGGACCCAAGGTAGGATTTAGTAACCTAACCTGTCCCTATATCATACAACATCCATGATACTACATAACATAAGGGTTCGACCCCATAGGGTTCACGTATACCCTACCCATCATCACATATATAATATATACGTAGCGGAAAATTCAACCTAATACATGCATAAAACCATACTAGAGTCTATACAACATCAAGATCTAATCCCATAATATAAAACATAATCCCCAGGTATTTACATAACCCAAAACAACAACCCAAACATAGTACAGTACTTACACAAGTACTAGACAACTAACCAACAACCACACTCCCGAAAAGCTAGGACGCTAGTGTCAGCTACTCAAAAGACTTGAAAAATATTCGTATGATCAGGGTGAGACACCTTTTAGTAAGGGAGAAACATGTTATATTAGTGTGTGACACGTGAGTGTTATTTCAATAGTAAAACATAAACATTTTACAATTCCGGTATTTTCAAAAAATAGTTCCAGCATACATCTCACCAAAACACCTCGGTCTAGTGTCATCACACTCTTCGGCCAAAGCCGACCGCACGACATGGCGCCCCCAGTAACTTGGCGTAGCCAAAGCCCTATAGTGCTCAACCGATGCAGACATGGTACAAACTCATACCCTTTGGTGACCAACCGGAATCATAGGTGGTATTGCACACCCTTGTCCTCAAGCTGGATATCTGAGCCTACGGTAGTTAATTGACTCAGCTGCCTACGGTATTATTTCGGCACGCCTCATATCTAAGCCTTCAGTTGTTAACCGGCACGCCTCATATCTTAGCCTTCAGTTGTTAACCGGTACGCCTCGATTGTCCTAGGCCTTAGGTTTTATTTTGACCTGGCATTTTCACAAAATCTAGAACATTTTTGAACTCACATTCCTATATCTCATTTCAATTACACAACCAACGGTAGCTAAACGACATGCTCTTTCACAAAACACATCATTCATAGCCTTGGTAGTTAACCGACACACTTTTTCACAAAACACATCATTCACATCCTATGGTAGTTAATTGACACGCTTTTTCACAAAACATATCATTCAATATATATAAGCTCATTCCACTCTTATTTAGGTAAACAAACAATTTCATATTAGATATTATTAAAATACTATTTAAAATAATCAAAGGTACGGTCATATCTATAGTACAGTTTAACCAAATATATATTTTTCCAATAGAAATGGAGATGATACCCGAAACCTCCAATTTTTCCCAAAAAAACTATAAACCCGAAAATCCCATCATTTCACTTGATAAATTTTCCCAAATAAGCAGCCAAAACATTCGTACAATCGTAAACCATAGTTTTACAGATTTAGAATACAAAAATAACTGATATAAATAGAAACCCCTTACCTTTTCCCGAAAACCAAAACACAAATTAAACAGCTCCAAAACAACAAATCGAATTTCCAAAACCTAAAAATTGAAGAACACAAGTTCAATATAATCCTATCTACTAAAAATCTACCAAACCGAAAGAGAAATCGGACTCTTATCTCGATTTTGGACCAAAACCCAAAAATCTTCGAAATGAAATTCCGATCCACTATAATTGTAGAGATTCTCCTCCTAATCCATGTGGTAATGTCGGATCTTCAATTCAGGTAATAGATAGCCTGAATCTTAGAGAGAGAGAGAGAGAGAGAGAGAGAGAGAGAGAGAGAGAGAGAGTTTTCGTTTCTTAGCAATGAAGTAAAGAGAAATTATATTTATAGACCCCTTGACCCGGTCAGTCTCGTCGACGGCATCCTCATCGATAAGCATAAGAAGGGTGTTCGTCGATGATGGAGTGGCTTCATCGATGAGCCTGAGATTTTAGAATTCCCAAAATCTCTCACCATCCTATCATCGACGAACCTCTGAATTTCATCGCCGAGCTGTTGAAGGGACTTCGTTGACGAGAGAAGGAGCCTCATCAATGAGCCCTATTAATTTTCCATTTTTAAATTTTCTTCCCTTTTCTTATTTACTTAATTCAAAATTTTCGGGTCAGGTTCTTACAGCCTCCCCTCCTTACAAAAATTTCATCCTTGAAATTTGTAATCTCTCATTCATTAACTCATCAACATAACCAAAATGCAAACCCGACTCTAGGAAGAGCTGGCGACCACCAACATAGCAGTCTCGTCCCAAATTTATAACATACCCTCACTTATGGTGGAGGAATACTGTGGTTACATACATAGGGTCTCGGGAGTTCACATATCACAAAACCCTCCTAGAGACTAACCATACATTATCACTCTAAACATTAGATTCATCACTTACTTACCTAAACCAATCCAGTAAATGTCACTCCTCAGAACAAATGTTGATATTTCCGGCATATTTCTTTCTCCAATACCCAAGAAGCCTCCTCAACCGTCTAATTCTACCACAGTACTTTCACTAATGGTATCTCCTTGGTACACAGCTTCTAAACTTTCTAGTACAGAATTTGAACGGGTATCTCCTCATTTGCCAAAGCATCCCCAATCTCTATGGATTCATAACTAATCACGTGCAACAGATTTGGCATGTATCTCCTCAACATGGATACGTGGAACACATTGTGGATCTGAGAGAGTGCTGGAGGTAGTGCAATCCTATAGGCTATCAAATCCACTTGTTCAAGTACCTCGAATGGTCTGATATACCATGGGCTCAGCTTGCCCTTCTTCCCAAATCTCATCACACCCTTCATCAGAGCGATCCTCGGGAATATCTTACTCCCCACCTCGAATTCCAACTCACAACGGCGCACATCCGCATAACTCTTCTACTGACTTTGAGCTGATTTAACCCTATCCCTAATCAATCTGACCTTCTTAGAAGCCTATTGTATGAGTTCAGGACCCAATATCTAGCATTCACTGACCTCATCCCATTTCAGAGGAGACTAACACCTCCGACCATACAATGTCTTGAACGGTGCCATCCCAATACTAGCTTGGAAGCTATTGTTATAGGTAAATTCCACTAACAGTAGAAACTAAATCCAACTACTGTAGAAGTCTAACATGCAAGCCCGTAACATATCCTCCAAGATCTGTATCGTCCTCTCTGACTATCCATTAGTTTGAGGGTAGAACATTGTACTGAAAGTAAGCTTCGTCCTTAGTGCTTCTTATAAGCTCTTCTAGAATTGAGAAGTGAATCTCGGGTCTCGATCTGAAACGACGAACACCAGTACCCCGTGCATTCTAATTGTCTCCTGCATGTATAGATATGCTAGCCTACTCAAGGAGTAGCTAACCTTCATCGGTACAAAGTGAGCAGATTTAGTCAACTTATCCACGAACACCCAGATTGCATTTTTCCTGTGAACTTCTGGTGGTAAGTTGGTGACAAAGTCCATGGAGATATGCTTACATTTCCATTTTGGGATGCTCAATGGCTGGAACGGCTTTGCTGGTCTCTAATGTTCAGCCTTTACCTGCTGACATGTCAGACATTGCTCCACAAATCGAGCAATCTCCCTTTTTATGCCACTTCACCAAAAAGATTCGCGCAAATCTCGATACATCTTAGTGTTACGCGGATGTACCGTATACAAAGAACAATGCGCCTCCTCCAGAATCCTCCTCCTAATCCCCCCGTTATTTGGAACACACAGTCTGGTTCCAAACCTTAATATACCTCCCTCGGAGATGTTAAAATCTGCAGCTAGCCCCTGCTATACCTTCTCTACAACCTCAACTAACTCTTCGTCATTAGCTTGCGCGACTTCAATCCTCTCTAATAATGTTGGCTGGATCACCAAGCTAGCAATGAAAGCCTGATGATTACCATCCACCAATCTACGCCAAGGCTTTTAAGATCTCGTTTGATATGATGCTAAGCTATCACTGCAGATACTATTGGATGCTTTGACTTCTGAATCAACACATTAGCTACCACGTTAGCCTTCCCCAGATGATAGCTAATGGTGCAATTGTAGTCCTTGATCAGTTCCAGCCACCTTCTCTACTTTGTATTCAACTCCTTCTGCGTGAAAAAGTATTTTAGGGTTTTGTGGTCTGTGAAGATCTCACACTATTCATCGTACAAGTAGTGTCTCCAGATCTTTAGTGCATACACCACTGCCACCAACTCTAGGTCATGTGTGGGGTAATTCTTATCGTACTCCTTGAGTTTCCCAGAAGCATACACAATTACTTTCCCTTATTGCATCAGCACACATCCCAAACCCTTCAGAGATGCATCGCTGTAAATCACAAAACCATTGTCCCCAAATGGGATGGTTAAAACCAGAGCAGTGACCAGTCGGTGTTTCAACTCCTAGAAACTTTGCTTGCACTCGTAGGTCCAATCGAATCTCACATCTTTCCTCATCAACTGTGTTAAAGAGCTAAACAACTTAGAGAATCCCTCCACGAACCGTCGGTAATACCTAGCCAGTCCTAGAGAACTCCAAATATCCTGCACGCTCTTCAATTTCACCCAATCAACCACTACTTCAATCATACCTGGATCAATTGAGATACCACCTCCCATCATGACATGGCCTAGAAATGTGACTTGCTTTAACGAGAACTCACATTTCTTCAACTTGGCATACAACTTCTTTTCCCGTAGTACTACCGGAGCGTTAGTCAACCCAAATGGCATGACCAAAAACACGTAGTAACCATATCTTGTTCATAAAGCAGTCTTCGCAACATTCTCAGTTCTAACTTTCACCTGATGATACCCTGACCATAAATCGATTTTCAAAAAGACCTACATTCCCTACAGCTGGTCAAATAGATAATCTATATGAGACAATGGGTATCGGTTCTTTACTGTTACTTTGTTGATCTCACCGTAATCAATGCACATTCTTATTGAACCATCCTTCTTCTTCACGAAAGATACTAGAGCTCCCCAGGGCAAAACACTAGGTCTGATAAAGCCCTTATCTAGTAGTTCCTATAGCTGCTCCTTTAACTCTCTAAGCTTAGCTGGAGTCATCCGGTATGGTGCTTTAGAAATCGGTGCCTTGCCTGGCAGCAATTCAATAACAGAACTCCACCTTACAATCAGGAGGTAAATTGGGTAAGTCTTCCAGGAATACATCTAGAAATTCATTAACTACTCGGATATCTTCAAGCTTTAGATCATCTAAAGGTGGTTCCTTTACACAAGTTAGGTACCCCTGACAACCCTCCAAGAGTAATCTTCTCGCCTGCATAGCCGACAGAATCTGTGGCATCGAACGCACACATGATCCAACGAACTCATATTCTTGCTCCCCAAGAGGTCTGAACACCACCACTTTCCTATGACAGTCAATCATAGCAAAGTTGGAAGATAATTAATCCATCTCCAGTATAATATCAAACCCATACATGTCGTATACTACCAGATTCATTGGTAGCGACCTTCCTTGAATTACCACTGGGTAGCCTCCTAACATTTTCCCATAGATCACTATACTCCCATACGATGTAGTCATAGACAACCCCTCACCCATTGCTTGGGTTTCAGTCCCATATAGTTTCATAAAATTTGAAGATATAAAGGAGTGGGTTGCTCCTGAATCAAATAAAACAACATTTTATTTAAAAGCAGTAACATGGTACTTGTCACCATGTTGCCAGTGTGTTCTGCATCCACTGGAGTAAGCGAGTACACCCTCACCTAAGCTGCGTTTCCCTAAGGCACCTGGTTCTCTCCTTGGTTCTGACTCAATGCAGGTGTACCGGTTATCTACATATGACAGTCTCAGGCTTTGTGGCCCAATTTTCCACAGTTATAATAGTTACCCCCAAATAGATGGCATTCACCATCATGCCATTTGTAGCACTTGACACAACGCTCGTGAAATTGGTCCCCCTGTGAACCCTATGGTTCCGTACTCTAACGATTTCTCAAACCACAGTTCCTATTCTTCCACCGCCCCTGACGAGGACCAATCTGTGAACCAAAAGGTATTGCCCTCTTCTTCTGATCTTGTGCCACTGCATCCTTCTGGAGACTAGCCTCAACTACGATGGAATTCTCCATCAGAATGGGAAACGTTCAGATTTGCAGCATTCCTATTAGCCTATGGATGTCTTTCCTCAGACCTTTCTCGAACCTCCGAGCCTTTTTCATACTCATTCGAGATCGTACATGGGGCAAGGTGAGATAGCTTGATGTATCTAAGTGTGTAACTCTGCACTATCAGGGTTTCCTGAATCAAACTAAAAAAATCGTTTGATTTTGCATCACGGACGGAAGTCGAAAAGTATCTCTCGAGGAATACCTGCTTAAAACGGCCCCACGTCATCCCTAATGAATAATTCCTTTGTTCCTCAAGCAGACTCACTGCCAACCACCACCTCTCAGCTTCTACTTCAAGCTGAAATGTGGCATAAATAACTTTCTACTTGTCGGTGCAATCCAGAACTTTCAGTATCTTTTCTTTCTTTTGCACCCAGTTCTTCGCCACAATTGGGTTGTATCCTATAGTAAACGTTGGAGGATGCATGTGGGTGAACTTCTCAATGGTGCAACCCGTAGCCATAGATGGATGCTCCCATCCCCTAGAACTTCACTCGATCTCTCACATAATATGCCTAGTCAAACCCCGAGGCATGGAAGGTGACCCTTCACTCGCAGTCCCTTTCGAACTACTATCCAGTTGGTATTCTGGAACTCCATACTGAAAATAGAGCAGGAATATATTCGCATTCATATATCATAGCACAATTAACACACTCATTGCAGAATAATCATGTTAACTTCTAGACTCTTAGGTCTAGGTCTGCCCTACCACACAAACACGAAACCATTAATGGTTTGCCGTGATTTTACTAAAATCGTCATTCTAGGAAAAATGCAGAACACCATCAATGAGTCCCTGTCTAGCTACAAGACAACCCTCGACCTACTCTACCCATTCCCTACATCCTATAGTCCGATATGTTCACAAAATCACGCCTAACCAAGTCTACAAGACCTAATAACCTGGTTAGCTCTTATACCAAACTGTCATGCCCCAAACCTGAAAAATGGGACCCAAGGTGTGATTTAGTAACCTAACGTGTCCATGTATCATACAACATCCATGATACTACACAAGATAAAGGTCTGAGCTTGTAGGCTTCACGTATACCCTATCCATCATCACATACACAGTATATATGCAGTGGAAAATTCAACCTAATACATTCATAAAACTATACCAGAGTCTGTACAACATCAGGATCTAGTCTTATAATACAAAACATAATCCTTGGGTATCTATGTAACCAAAACGACATAGCATAGTACTTACACAAGTACTAGACAGCTAACTAACAACCACGCTCCTGAAAAGCTAGGACGCTAGTGTCAGCTATTTGAAGGACTTGAAAAATATTTGTACGATAGGGATAAGACACTTCTCAGTAAGGGAGAAACATGTTATATCAGTGTGTGGCACATGAGTGTTATTTCAAAAGTAAAACATAAACATTTCACAATTACAATATTTTCACAAAACAATTCTAGTATACTTCTCACCAAAACACCTCGGTCCAGTGTCATCACACTCTTTGGCCGAAGCTGGCTGCACGACATTGCGCCCTTGGTAACTTGGTATAGCTTAAGCCCCACAGCGTTCAACCGGTGCAAACATAGTACAAACTCATACCCTTCGGTGACCACTTGGAATAATAGGTGGTATTGCACACCCTCAGCCTCAAGCTGGATATTTGAGCCTATGGTAACCGACTCGGCTGCCTACGATATTATTTCGGCACACCTCGATTGTCCTAAGCCTATGGTTTTATTCCGATTTAAAATTTTCACAAAACCTGGAACATTTTGGAACTCACGTTCCTATATCTCATTTCAATTACATAGAGCTTATGGTAGTTAACCGACACGCTTTTTCACAAAACATATCATTTACAGCCTACGATAGTTAACCGACATGCTTTTCAACAAAACTTATTATTCAATATATATCAGCTCATTCCACACTTATTTGGGTAAACAAACAATCTCATATTAGATATTCCGAAAATACAATTTAAAATAATCCAAGGTTTGGTCATCTCTATAGCACAGTTTAACCAAATATATAGTTTTCCAACAAAAACGGAGATGATACCCGAAACCGCTAAGTTTTCCTATAAAAAACTGTAAACCCAAAAATCCCGTCATTTCACCTGATAGATTTTCCAAAATAAGTATCCAAAACATTCATACAATCGTAAACCATAGTTTTGCATATTTAGATTACAAAAATAACTAATACAAACAGAAACCCTTTACCTTTCCTCGAAAACCAAAACACGAACTAAATGGCTCCAAAACAGCAAACCGAGTTCTCAAAACCTAAAAATTGAAGAATACAACTTCAATATTATCCTATCTATACAAATCTACCTAACCGAAAATGAAATCGGACTTTTACCTCGGTTTTGGATCAAAACCCAAAAATTCTCGAAATGAAATTTCGATCCGCTATAACTGTAGAGATTCTCCTCCTAATCCACGTGGTAACGTCAGATCGTTGATTCGGATAACAGATAGCCTAAATATTAGAGAGAGAGAGAGAGAGAGAGAGAGAGAGAGAGAGAGAGAGAGAGAGAGAGAGAGAGAGAGAGAGAGAGAGAGAGAGAGAGAGAGAGTTTTGTTTCTTAGCAATGAAGTAATGAGAAATGATACTTATAGACCCCTTGACCCGGTCAGCCTCGTCGACGAGCATAAAAAGGGAGTTCGTTGACAACGGAGTGGCTTCATTGATGAGCCTGAGATTTCAGAATTCCCAAAATCTCTCGTCATCCTCTCGTCGATGAACCTTTGAATTTCATCGTTGAGCCGTCGAAGGGACTTCGTCGACGAGAGAAGGAGCCTCGTCGAGGAGCCCTTTTGATTTTACCTTTTTAAATTTCCTTCCCTTTTCTTATTTACTTAATTCAAAATTCTCTGATCGGGTTCTTATAGTCAAATTACGAGTTATCAAAATTAAGAGCCCTAAGACTCTAGGATTGGTTTGGGTGATTAAGTGTAATTTTTGGAGTTTATTTCAAGGCCCAAAACAAGAACATTAATGCAAATGATGACCTTGTTGGCCAAGCCCAAGTCAACTAGTACAAGGATAAAAAGACATGAAAATGGAAGAGCCAAAGCCTACATGAAAAGCAACACTCGCTGCAATATCAATGGTGCTCATACTTATGTCAAATATGAGATCAGCTACACTTATCAAGGAGAAGAAATGTCTCCTATAGCAATAAACATGACAACTTTATCTTTTGAGTACTACACACCTCTTCCAAACTTCTAACCAAATTTGCAAGGATTTACTATGTCCATTGGATTGTTTGAGACTTAAGGAATTGTTTTCCTCCTTTTGGCCTATAATATATAGGATTTTAAAGAGCCCGTTTAGACATCAAGGACTAGAGAAGAGGGAGAGCACTAAGAATTAAGGAGAGGAGAGAGCTTGAGAGTTGGAAGGGATAATGGAAAAGGTTCAAAGCAATCAACAAGAGAAGAATGAAAAGGTCTTCAAGTAATCTTTATCCTTGCGTACTAAGGTCAAAAGGTATATGCTTTTAACCTTAAGGCCATGGCATATGTGTTAGTAATGTGCTTTCATCCATGTCTTGGATTCTATATCAGTAATTCATCGGTGTTCCTATAGTCACAGAGATTAAGTTTGTGAGAACATACTTTAAGTTTCTTATGAGTATATAACATATGTCTTGAATTGTTTGTTTATTGATGCTAGGTTATAGATCCCTAAGGTTTTAAGTTGGTTATTTGTGTCTCTTGGATCATGTTTGTATTGGGTTGGTTGTTTTATCAAATGAAATCATGTATTTCTAGAAAATTTTGTTACACGAGTCATTGAATGGATGCATTTGCTTGTTTATATAAAGATTCGAATAACAAATTAGGGTGCTTAATAAGTTTTTCACATAATCCATTAATCTTTTAAATTTGTAACTTATTCTTGAACCTTAAGCTTCCTTTTATGAGATTTCTTTTTATATTTTAGATCGAAATAACTTTTTGCTTTGTTTTCCTATAATATGAGAATACGACTCCTTTATAATAAACTAGGTCAAAATTATTTTAGAAATGGTGGCCAAGTCTCTTGCCTTCCCTGCAAGCTCTTGACATAAAATAAAAATAAAAAAATAAAAATCTAAAAATGTAAATAATGCAAACTAGAACGAGGCCTATGTCACATTAGGATAAATGTCCTTGTCCTTGTATACACAATATTTTAAAGACGCCTAGTGATAATATAAATATGTTTTGTACTAAACATATATGATATATTTTTAGAAAGTTAAGATAATGTTAGTAATACAACTATATTTTTGTAAACACTTTGTAATTTTTTAACTTTTTTAAAAAATTTATTTTTGAAGACTCGACCGACATTATGAGTTGATTGAGGGATTAGGGTCTTAATTTCAAAAGTCGGGTTTAGTCATGTCTCAAAGTCAACTCCTACTTTGTTGGATTCCCTTGGGATGACTTGACTAAGATTAGGGTGTCTACAAACACCTTATAATTTTTTAATTTAAAAAAATAATTATATTTAATATTTACTTAAATTTGGTACCAATAAATTGAATTTTAACATCAACTTTTATTCTAGTTTTAGCAATAAAATTTTTAACTACTACTTTACCCTCTCATCATCTCATTAAAGCTTCATAAATAAAACTTGGACTTCTTAATTTGAGCCTCCCATGTAGTCCCATTTGCAAAGACATCGACAATGTCTATTATTAGTCATGGTTCAAATTTTGCATAACTTATTTGGAAGGGATGAAATTAAGAGAATGAATCATATATATTTTTTTCAATTTGTAGTAACTAATTTTGAAAATACACTTTTCTCATTTTTAGGATATGTTTGGTTATGGAATGCGTAATCTTAAGAATTGAGCTATTATAATTTAATTACTACTAGTCACATAAATATTTAATTATTTACAATAAACCAAGTAACAAATTCAAATATTTAGCAAAACTATAACAAGATTGTAAAAATTTTATTCTGCAAATCAAACTCAATCTAATAGCTTGGAGTGTTAATCTAAACATCAAAGGAGTTTAAAAATCATAGGAGATTATTCCAAACACATCCTTAAGGCACATGGTTAGGCACATAGGCCTTATCTTCAACCAAAAAAGAAAAAGAGAAAAACCCTAGAAGCCTATTTAAATATCGAAAATTACGAGTTAGATCAATACTAAAATCCAAAAATTAACCCAAAAAAAAAATCAACAAAGCATTTGAAATTGCAGTATCAATAATGATGTCTAGCATGCTTTCTTGGAAGTTTGGCATATACCCACCTCGGTTGTTGAGGATGTTACATGTGCATGTAAAAATCGGAGAGCTAATGATTATATGCTGTGAAAATTGTTATATGATTGAATTGTATTATCTTTCTATCATGTGTAAGATTCCTAAATAACTTTTTTTTTTTTTTTGGCACCTTCCACGCAATAATTCCATCCCATCTACTTCTAATTTTTTTTTTTTAAATCGTTTATTTAGAGGACTTTAACCTTATTGTCTCTAATAGGAAGTGCAAAGTTGAATTATCTCAGCTCCTAAGTCAAACTCGGGCTAACGAATAACAAATCCACAATGAATAGAGAAGGTATAGTAATGTTATGGATGACCCAGTATCAAATACTCGTAATAATATCAGCAAAAGAACGTTCTCTTATGGTTGATTCAAATTCCTATATGTTGAAAATCAAACTACCTTCACAAATCGTTCCTCGATCACGACCACTTGAAAATGATCAAGTAAGAATTGCTTGGAGGATCAGAGGCGTACAATGGGGGTTCATTTTGATGCCTAAGTAAGAGGCTAATGATAAGCTTTGAATTTCAAAAGTAAAAAGAAGTGGATATGAATTAGATGCTTACCTATTCTTCAAGTCCTTTTTTACAGTGGTGGAAGTTGACCCTCCATCAATCCGGCATTGATGGACATTATTGTGCTTATGGAGGTTACATAGTTTTTTATGCGCATTTATGTAGAGGTTTTGAATATAAGTTTACAATTATCCCTCTCATCGATGTGTATATTAAAGTCTATCCGTTGGTTTAGTAAGGAGGTTTAATGGCGCTTTAGAAACCATTTCCCGTTTTTAATGAGGATATTTTGATGTATGTCAATATATAACAACAGGAATTTGAATTGGACATAAAGCTTTCAAGTTTTAATTTGTTAAAATCGTTTAAGATCTTTTTTCTTTTCTCATTATGCAATAAACTATATAGAACTTTTTTAAAATTTGATACTTTCTCTAAATACAATTTTTACATAATACTCCCTTTATCAATAAAGATATATAATCATTTTTAAATTAAAGCAATAGGCTGTAGGCGCTAACCTTCCAAAATTTGGTGAAATAATAATAATAATAATAATAATAATAAAGATCTCCTTTAAGATTTTAAAAATTCTACAAACTTTCCTTAAAAAAAGTGAAAATCTTTCTTGAGACTTCTCACAAACTTTTCTTGGTATCTTGGACTTGCCTTAGTGTCGAATATTATGGGAAGTTGCTTTTTTGGTTTTTTTTTCTTGGACCAAACTTGAAGGGAAGTTTGTGGATTTTCAAAATTTTAGAAGAGCTTCATGCCTCTTTTCATTAAAACTTAGGAAAGTTCAGTGTCTTATGCTCCTTCAAATATAAGAATTAGTATAACGCAAAATAATGTAAATTAATAATTAATATTTATCTATTTAATTAAACTCATCAAATAATATGATTGTGTATTATTTAAAAGGAAAATAAAAAACCTTTCTCTTTCAGCCTCGATTTTGGATCAAAGATTTTATTTGAGGAAAGGAAAAAAAAGAAAAATTCATTTTTCATCATAGTTCTATCTTTATATCAAACACTATTAGAAAAAATTATTCTACTATAAGTAAACTTAAAAAAATAAATATTAATTACAAATAAAATCAATTTTTGTTCATTAATTTTCTATTAATTTTTTTCTATTTCATTTTCCCTTCATTTTGCTATTGTTTATCAAGTTTCATATGGGAGCTAAAGTTTACAAAAAAACATATATTTAATATATAACATAAGACAGTATAATTAGTTTACAGTTTTTTTTTCTTTGCAAATAGTTAGTAAATGTTGGTTAAGCAACCAATTAAGTAACTTTTTAAAGGTATTTAGTCCATTTATTTAAATAAGTTAGTGGAGTGAGTTGTAAAATGTAAATAGTTTGTGAGCCTTTAAAATTGTGTTATTTGTTGTATAAATTTTAATGAACTTTTGAAACTTCGACACAAAATGTAAACAGAGATTTGCATGTCAAAATTGAACGATTATAATCTTTTTCTCCTTTTTTTTTTTTTTTTTATCCCTTCAAATATGTATATACTTCCATTTCTTCTTGCTAACGTAAAAAATGGTGTATAGTTTTAGAAATTACGATATGGGTATTTTTCTATGATTATTATATTATGATTATCAGTCAAAAATTGTGTGGCATAAGGAATATGAAATAATAGTTTTATATTGGGAATGTGATGAAATGGAATATATACAAATGTGTGTTATACAAATGATTTTATACAAAAATGATGTTATGAGATATACGAGCATGTTTTTATACAGATATGATAATATGAGATATACTGAAATGTTTTACACAGATATGAAGATATGAGAAACCTGGATATGTTTTATATAAATATGATGATATGAGACTTAAACAAAGTTATGTTTCATACTGAAAAGACGATACATGATATACACAGAGATGTTTTGTATAGAAATGTTGAATTGAGATATATACATACATGTTTTATACAGAGGTGGTGATATTAGATGTATATAGACACGATTTATACAGATATAATGAAATGAAGATAAGTATAGACATGATGAGATATACACAAACGGGATATATATAGAATTATAGTATGATAGTTCTAGTACTGAATTGTGGAAATGATGTTCCCGGTGATGCTAATGAGAAGGTATGCTCAGCATGAAAATTGTATTGTGATGTTCCTATTGATGTCGATGAAGAGGTATGCTCAGTATATAAATTGTGTTGTGATGTTCCTGCTGGTGCCGATGGGGAGGTATGCTTAGTATGGAAATTGTGTTGTGATGTTCCTACTGATGCTGATGAGGAGGTATGCTCAGTATGGAAATTGTGCTGTGTTGTTCCCACTGATGCCAATGGGGAGGTATGCTTAGTATGGAAGTAAGTATGGGTTGAAAATTGTAAGTATGTGATCGGTTGTATTATGTAAAATATTTATTTGTGGACTTACGTACACATGATTACACATTGAGTTAGAGCATGTTCTAGAGAAATGAATGCTTTTGAAAATATATTTATATTTACACATATTTGTATTTACTTATGTAGGGATACTTATTTCACTTAAAGCATGATTTGAAAGAAAGGCATGTATTTTTAAAAAATTATACATTTTTTTTAGCATGTGTACGATTCTATATGAGTTCGCAAAGTAAGAAAAAGACAAACTATGAAAGTATATTTGAAATACTAAAACTCATGTTGCCACACACTGTCAATAATTTATTCCGACTTACTGAGAAGTGTCTCACCCCATGAATATTCTAACATTTTTTAAATGCCCTGTGGAGTATGAGGTAATCAGAGTAGTGTAGTGGAAGTATGGGTGGGACTAAATAGAGAGGTTTAGATTAAAGGTTTATTTTTTTGTCGTCGTTTATCTTAAAATTCCTAAAGATGTACTAAATTGATACTGAGGATATTATTGATATTTTATTTACGTTTTTGATAGGTTCAGAACTTCATTGTGATATTGAGATGAATTTATTGTTATATTGGGATATTTTAGTCACTCTGATAATATGCTTGGAGATTTTTCGTTGTTTAATTATTTGGTATCAGAGAAATTTAAACGAAATCTCTTGGGTTGTTTCACATAGACTGACCTTAAGGAACAAAATTTTTTATGGAAAACCCTTCTTAAAATTTCAAACTCATACACAAAGGGCTAAAAAGGTTCGGGTCGAAAACAAGGCCAAAGTTTTTCAAACTAACTCAGTCGACTGACCATTCCTTGAGGGCAATACTGTATTTTTATTCAAGCTCGGCCGACCGATCTTTTTTATAACCGATAAGCCCAGTTGACCGACCCTTCATTTTTGGCCTATTTTAAAGTGCCTCGGCCGGCTGACCCTTTAAAGCCTTAATATACTCAGTCGACCGGCCTCACACTTTTGGCCATATTCGCATGCCTCGGCCAACCAGATTTTTAGTTAAAAATAAGCCTTAGTCGATCGGTCAACAAGACCGACAGACTAGCCTTAAGGCTCGGTCGACCGAACTCATGAAGCCCTAGAGAATCTCCTGAGGTCAGCCGACTGGCACCTACGGTCGACTAAACCTCTCGGGTTGGTCCAATTTTCAGCCCTAAAACTGGCTTAATTTTCTATTAAACATTTTTAATAATCCCCTCATGTCCCAAACGGTCATATTTCTCCTAGACTCTATAAATACCCTTTCATAACCTAATTTTTAAACTAATGCTCATTTTGAAAATTCTCCCAAAACATTTTTGTGTTTTATTGATTTGTCTATTTATGATCTAAAGCTTTTGGAGCTTGGTTGGATTTGTTTATTTGAGCTTTGAATCCTCCAAATCCTCCTTGGCTTCTTGTAAGGCCTAACTCCATGGTTTTAATCTATTTTTCCGAAAAAGACAAACAAACCTTGTATAACTCTGAACAATGATAACTCTAGCTAAATACATAATAAAATGAGGGTCTAAAATCATGTATTCTAGGGACTCATCACAACCCCCAACTTACACTTTGCTGGTCCTCGAGCAAGCAAAATCTAAGAAAACTACCAAATCCTACCTACATCCTCTTTCGTGGGAAGCACAGTTGCATTTACCATATGCAACAAGGCTTTAAACCCTTGGTTGATCCTAGTGAATAAGTTCTAGTTTAGAGAGGATTTCCAGGGTGATACCCACAAACACTAGTGCAGTAAACAAAATATAAGAACACATGCAACAAAATCATACCATTTTACATATATAGATATAACCTTATTACATACAGATTCCTTCATACACAACACCACTATATAAACACTCTACAACATTTCAATCATGCAAAACTCAACACAACACAACTATCTCAAGACACCACTCACAACGAATTAACCCATGATTATAATTCAAAGTTAATATTAGCATGTAAATCCAAGTATGGATAAGCCACGTCATAGGGCTTGTGTAAAGGATAAGATTTGTCTCACTCGAAATGTTTAGAGGCACCTATATAATGATCATCTTGAATTAGCCTCACTGGTTTATTCCCTCAAAATTAATTCAAGGAAATGGGTTCACTCTTATATGTGAGGAAAGGTGTCATGATCAAACGTCCCACATATTTGAAGAATTAATGTTTGAAGTGTGGAGTGGACTAGTCTTATAGGAAAGGGATCCAACCTTTATTGAGGTGTCGGGTCCTTCACCCTAGAATCTTCTCATTCACTTGCCACATTTAATCAAGACCACCCAAGAGGAATTTATTCCCAGACTCGCGTGAATTCATAAAATGCATTGGACGAAAGATCCTTCATACGTGCATATTCGTAGTGTGTGTCCTCAGTTTGACCTTTTTATCTTTTCTCACAACAGACGTATATTTTTGTTTTCATTTTTCTCTACTCAGGTTTCCCTTTCTTTTTAATTTTAATCCTTTGCATGGTCAACTGAAACAATCATCAACTTTTATATTGACTTCATGTTTCCAATGAGAATGTAGTTTGAACAGGTGTCCATGGAAAAAGTCGGTCTCTAAGGGTGGCTTGACCTTTATGTCTTGAGTAAGCTACAAGACCTAGGTTTATATCTCCCCACTTGATGTCACCTCTAGGCTAGCAAATACAAGAGTAAAGACTAGTTGTCAAAGGAAATCAAGCAAAAGAAGGAAAGTTGAGTTTTATAAACTCAGAGTTTGATGCCAAAAACTCGACTAATGAATGGATGGCTCAGCAGTACCTCACAAGGTGTCATAATCGCCATGGTTGTTCTATTAATGCTCTCAAAGAACCCTAAGTGTAACAAATAACAAGAAAGTGTGTTTTTAGCCCTGTGAAGTACCATGTAAATACTAGAGTTTGCATTGCAGTATTAACCTGAACAAACCACTAGTCAACAACCTAGAGTAATATCAAGTTGTTGGCCATGTTATGTGATTTTTACACAATTGATTTACTACATTGTTATTGAGCATAATGAAATCATATAACTGAAAAGCCTATGCATGTAACGCTAGGTTAGATAGGACTATGTAGAAGGTATAAAATATGTTAGCATGGTTCACTGGAATTTGTTTTCAAAAATTTTAAAATTGTGTCATTTTTGTGCATGAATGTGCCATGCAGTGTGCCACCCCCTACCCCCAATATAAAACTTCAGTGCCCTCACTGAATTGTTGAGAGAAAAATTGAACCCAGGCAAGGGATAGGATAGTACATGGTACCAATAAGAACAAACAGTGTACATGTAAAATATAATACCAGAATAGCATACATGCAAAGATACACTGTAGCACAAAAGACAAATACCAGCCAAAAGCACCATGTATATGTCTTTAGTATTAACAAGTTTACCTACTCTAATCGCATACCCCCAACTTATCCTATGACCTACTCTAAGGATTCTGACTTCTAAGTAGTCTTCCCTAACTACCCTAATGACTCAAAAAAAAAAGAAAAACTATCGGGTTGCCTCCCAGAAGTGCTAAGTTTACCATCTTCAGCTAGACACATTGAAGCTTAATTTGGACTCATCCTAGTTTCCAAGTAGCATTGGCTTCTCTCTTTTCTTCCTCACACCCGAAGTTGTATACCCCCAACTTATGTTCAAAATTGGGGACCCACTCATGTTTTATTATAAATTGCTCAAAAGGGTCCAAAAATTCAGTAGTGGTAGGACTGTCAAGTTGAAGCGTACTTTCCCAAGGGTTTTGTCATAGCATTGAAGGAGTTGCTTCCCTATCAATTTTTTCAATCATGTTTTCATCCACAACTTGGGCGGCGTTTAGAGGATGTTGGGAAGCATTAAATATGTTTAGCCTACGTTACTTATGGCCTCATGAGATGTTCATAATCCCTGTCCTACCTTGAATGTAGGCGTTAGCCGTGGCTAGGAATGGTCATCCCAAAAGTACAGGGATCGGGTTTGTGG
Source organism: Malania oleifera (assembly GCF_029873635.1). NCBI lineage: Eukaryota > Viridiplantae > Streptophyta > Magnoliopsida > Santalales > Ximeniaceae > Malania > Malania oleifera. Next base: position 7,671,461 of record NC_080427.1, on the reverse strand, counting down.
AAGTCTCCATGTCTAAAATGATGAAATCAACAGGGTAATGGAAATCTCCCACCTTGACTACCACATCTTCTACCACACCCCGGGGTTGCTTAAGAGATCGATTAGTAAGGCATAAAGAAATCGAGGTGGATCGCAACACTTTTGAGTTAGGTTTTTTATTAGCCGAGTATAAAAGGATGTTCACACTTGCTCCTAAATTTGGAAGGGTCCCATCAATGGTGTAATTGCCAATTACAAATGAAATAGTAGGTGAGCCAGGGTCATTTAGTTTAGTAACAAGGCGATTTAGTATTATGGAACTCATATGCTCGGCCTGCTTAACCAAATCATCCATGTGCACCCTTGATTCTATCCCCTACGTTCACAAGTCCCTAAGGAATATTATGAATGCAGGTGATTACTTAATGTCATTGAGGAGAGGCTTATCCATTCTCACTTATTTAAACATGTCCCAAATGGACTCAATGGATGTCTCTTTCCTAAATATAGAGGGTGCAGGTGGGGCTATCAGATGTATCACTGGGTAGCCGTGAAGAGCCTCATGGGGGGTGAAGTGAGGTGTGGTCCTTCTGGTTCTAGGCATGAGACTCAATGGTCTTTGTACCCGACTAGAGGAAGAGAGAGTGCACGGATCAGAGTTGGGTGCCTCCAGTTTTTCATCTTAGATCTCCCCCGTGCTTAGCTGCCCCTTGCCTTGTTTAGCTGTCAGCCTACCATTTTGAAATGTGGTTACCGCCTGGACCTACTCAGAGTATGATAAGGGGCTAGCATCCAGTTCACATTCTACCCCATATTGTCCCTTAGGATTTACTATAGCCTGACTTAGCAACCTGCCTTCATCTCTCTGACTCAAGATGGCAGCTAGTTGTCCCAAAGTGGCTTCTAGCTTTGCAATGGATTGGGAGTGAAAGTGAAGGAGTTTTCGATCCTCTTGGTGATCAGCTTCAATATTCTTAAGAGACCGCAACACCGTCTCTTGAAATGTGTCGTACTTGGGTTGCGAGGGAGATGGCTGCTAGGCGATTAAAAGTATAGGGGATGAATCAATATAACTTTGAAGATTTTGGTATAGTCGTGGAGGCAAAGCATTCGGGGCTTATGGAGGTCTTTAGACTTGAAAACCCGAAGCTTGTGGCCTCCATGAAAAGTTAGGATGTTGTTTCCACCTAGGGTTGTACGTGTTTGAATACGGGTCATTAGAGGGCTTATCATACTAGTTGTGGTTAGCCTTTACTTCCTCATGCCCATGCTAAGGTGGGGAATGCACGTGTGGGAAATTATAATATGTATGGGAAGGGTCAGAGTAGATTGCATATACCTCGACATACACCATTGTTTGCAGTCCTAAGGACAAGCACTGGTCGAATATTTTGGATATGGCACGTAGGGTAGGGTTTAGGTCTTCGTTAGTGGCCAACTCGTAAACTCCCTTTGGTTTAGAGTTTGATGGATTAGGTAGTCTACGAGTGGCAACCATGTGTCGCTGAGAATTTTCAGCCAAATTTTTGAAGAGAATCCATGCCTCATTCTCGTGCTTGGTGAGGAAAATACCTCCGCACGACGCATCAACCATGGACCTATCTTTCTCACCCAACCCTTCGTAAAAAGTTTGGACTAATTGCCACTTGGGGACTTGGTAATGTGGGCATTTACATAGTAGGTCCCTAAAGCACTCCAAGTCTTGAAAAAGAGTTCCCCATCTTTTTGCGAGAAACTTGTGATGGATCTTTGAAGCTGGTTAGTCTTCTCAATTGGAAAGTTCTTTTTAAAAAAATTCATGTTGCATGGTGGCCTAGTTGGTCACCAAGTTCGGTTCTAAGGACTTCAAGCAATATTTGACTTTATCCTTCAGAGAGAATAGGAAAAGTATAATATGGAGAGCATCATCACTAAAATTAGGTATGCGGATGGTGGAACAATTTTTCAAGAACTCATCGAGATGCTAATAAGGATTTTTAGTAGAGTTCCCATGAAAGTTGGGTAGCATCGAGATGATTGAAATCTTTATCTCAAATTGTGCTGCCTAAACATCCGGGAACCGGATGCAAGACAACGTTGTGTATGCATTAGGTACAAACTAGTCCCTAAGGGGCCGAGGATGTCGCTCTCCTACCACAAGTAGGTGGGGAGCGTGGGATTCTGGGATTTGTTTAGTGGGAACCAGTGGGTTTTTTTTTCGATCATGGTTTTAAGTTCAGATGACTTAGCTTTCTTTAAATTTGAGATAGGTTTTCTAAGGTACCTACTAGATTTCTCCATCTCAAGATATTTGGGAACTATCTTGGGTTCCAAAGAACACAAACCAAACACACACACTTGTAAGCACACAAATTCAGACTTCAAAAATAGAAAACAAAATAAAGAAAATTGAAATTAACAAAGAAAGTGAAAACAAAAGGAGAGAAAATCAAAAATTAAAGCAATAATACTCTAAAGCGGAAGTTGGCTTATAACTAAAGCCAAGTCCACAACAACAGAGCCAAAATTTGGTAGCCTTGCCAAGGCTTGGGTCCTTAACTACCAAAAATAATATTTATGAAACCTAGCTAACCCAAGTTCAGTAGAAAGTGGGTAAATCGGGTATCGATCCATGGAGACTTAAAGCATAGTTGTTAAACCACTTCCAATTTAGTTTACTAAAGCCTTGTTATGAAAAAGAAGTGAAAGATGGTATTTTGCAATGGTGATTATCTAACTACTACTGGAAAACATGTAATTGAAGGAAAATAAATCTAAACTACTGTAAAGCAAGTAAATTTCTAAGTTACCCTACTCCCACAAAGTGATACTATGGTCCAAATTAGACACTGTACGCCATGCTTCTAACTATGCTCATCCAAACTTCCATAGAAGTACTAACCCAAGCGGGCCAAAGTGGGAGAGGGGCGATCAAGGGCACAGGGTAGCAAGGGTGCACCTGCCATCTGGATTACAGCCGAGAGCCGGAGTATGCCCTGTTTCAATCATAACGAATACTTCCACAATTCCATAGCAGACTATTTCCCTCTGATTGATACGTTGTAGTGCTTATCCTTATCTGCAATCTTTTATCAAACACACAACAAGTAAAAAGGAAAGCAGTAGATTGAAAGCAGTAAATGAAAGCATGAGTAAAAAGATCATCCCCTTATCATTCAAAACGTTTATCACTAACTCCAAAAGTACAAGAGGAGATCATATAATATACACGGTTGTTGTATGAATGCCGCCGGATGTCACAGGCCATTGGACACTCAATACATGAACAGAAAGTACTCTACTCCTACTCTAACTTGGCTTTTAATAACTTCCTAGGTCTGCCACTAACCTAAGAGAGGCCAAAGAGGAACCCAGAGCTTGTGTTCATAGCGAGTACTTATAGGTTCTAGGGTTTACAATAGGTCATTTTACAAGTTAGGAAAGTTTGCAGCGAATATCGCGCAGCAGATCGTCGCTGTCGACCAAGTAGCTCCTCTGGCATTCTTGTGCGCGCCCAAGTTGGATCTCGTGGGAATTCAAGGATTTGAATCTTCAATGTCTTCGACTTCATCCTGTCTCAAGGTTTTGATGGTCGAGCTGATAATCGAGACTTGCAGTATCTCGATCTTCAGGAAATCCCAGTTTCTCAACATGGTCACCCCTGAAGGTCTCTTGGTCGAATACTTCATCGAGACACTTGGTACTTCTTAATTTAAATTCTGCCCAAGCTAGTCACTTGGTCGAGCACTTGGTTGAACCTTGCAGCATTCTAATCTTAGTTTGAACCTTGGATTTTGCAATGGAAGACTAAGTTGACCCTGTGGTTTGCTGGTCGTGCCACATGGTCAAGCATCATCTTCTTGTCTATTTATGATCTGAAGCTTCTATAGTTTGGCTGAACGTGTGAATTTGAGCTTGGAATCCTCCAAATCCTCCTTGGCTTCTTGTAAGGCCTAACTCCATGGTTTTAACATATTTTTCTTGAAAATACAAAGAAACTTTGTATAACTCTGAACAATGATAACTCTGGGTAAATACATAATAAAATGAGGATAAACAAAGGTAAATGAGGGCCTAAAATCATGTATTTTAGGGACTCGTCACAACCCCCAACTTACCATTTGCTAGTCCTCAAGCAAAGCAAAATCTAAGAAAACTTCCAAATCCTACCTGCATCCTCTTTTGCGGGAAGTACGGTTGCATTTACCATATGCAACAAGGCTTTAAACCCTAGGTTGATCCTAGTGGATGAGTTCTAGTCTCGAGATGATTTCCAAGGTGATACCCACAAACACCAGTGTAGTAAAAAAATATAAGAACATATGCAACATAATCATACCATTTTACATATAGAGATATAACCTTATTACATACAAATTCCTTCATGCACAACTACATTATACACACACTCTACAGCATTTCAATCATGCAAAACTCAACACAACATAGCTATCTCAAGACACCACTCACAAGGAATCAACCCATGATTATAATTCAAAGTTAATATTAGCATGTAAATCCAAGTATGGATAGGCCATGTCAGAGGGCATGGGTAAAGGATATGATTTTTTTTTCAAAAATTTTAAAATCGTGTCATTTTTGGGCATGAATGTGTCATGCAGTGTGCCACCCCCTACCCCCAACATAGAAATTCAATGTCCATACTGAAGTGTTGAAAGAAAAACAGAACTCGAGAAAGGGATAGGATAGTACATGGTGCCGGTAAGAATAAACAGTGTACCTGCAAAATATAGTACCAGAATAGCATGCATGCAGAGATACACTATAGCACAAAAGACAAATACCAGCCAAAAGCACCATGTATATGCCATTAGTATCAACAAGTTTACCTACTCTAATTGCATACCCCAACTTATCCTATGGACTCTGACTACGAATTAGTCTCCTCTAACTACCCTAAGGACTCAACAAGAAAAGAAAAACTATCGGGTTGCCTCCTGGAAGCACTAAGTTTACCGTCTTCAGCCAAATGCATTGAAGCTTGATTTGGACTCATCGTAGTTCCCAAGTAGCATTGGCTTCTCTCTTTTCTTCCTCACACCCGAAGTTGCATACCCCCAACTTATGTTCAAAATTGGGGACCCACTCATGTTTTATTATAAATTGCTTAAAAGGGTCCACAAATTCAGCAGTGGTAGGACTATCAAGTTGAAGCGTACTTTCCCAAAGGTATTGCCATAGCATTGAAGGAGTTGCTTCCCTATCAATTTTTTCAATCATGTCTTCGTCCACAGCTTAGGTGGCATTTAGAGGATGTTGGGAAGCATTAAATATGTTCAGTCTACATTACTTATGGCCCCATGAGATGTCCATGAAAGTTAAGGTGTAGTCCTAAGAAGGAGGGTGAATTGGGTTATTAAAATTTTATTTTAATCAACCAAAAACCTATCAACAACTTTAAAGTAAACAAGAAAATATACCAAACCAAGATAAAGTATGTAGCTCTTTAGCACTTTTAGCTTTTGCAACTCTGTGAATGTATAAGTTTGTTTCAAGCCTTGTATTAAATGAAACAGTTTGCACTTCTCTTAATAAAGATTTGCACAAATGATAAACAATGTACTCCCTTTTTAGGTTTCTGCAAAAGTTTAATCAAAAGGTACTTTCTTTTATTAAGAGTCTTCTTTTAGTCTCAGTTTTGATCTCAGCTACCTGCACTTAGCATTCACACAACACAATGTATATAGATTCTGAAAATAAAGAGTAGGGAAAGAGAGACACCAAGATTTTTATAATGTTTAGCTTATCCCCAACCTACTTCCTCACATTGGGTCAATACCACCCAAGGATTCCTATAGAACACTCTTTTCCGAGCAGAGCAAACCATTACAATTCCCTCTTTAAAGGTAGAGATCCCTCCCCAAGAGATAGCCCATGTTTGGTCCAATGATCCAACAATCTGGAATCATCAAAGAACTACAAGAAGCAAGAAACAATATGGTGTACAAAGACACTCTAACACCCCAAACCAAGCAAGTGGGGCCCGAAGGTTACGTGTTTCATTTACCCATTCTGATACCATAACTACAATCAAGCAGCAGAAATAATTATACAACCTCAATTAAATACTAGAGCCTATCTATAAATAAATCATTAAATTTATATTTAATACCCTTATCTCAGTTTTGGGATGGTGCCCTGAAACCCCAAACTAGAAATTTACTACCCTAAGATGCAGACAATCTTCCTAAGAATCCCGTGGCGATTCCTGACCGTCAATCTGGGCTTTAACAGAGCCGGAATCAAAGGAAGAAGGAGTGGGGTCCATGAGTTTGCATGAGAGAGAGAGAGAGAGAAGAGTGTTTAATTTAATTCTTCGAATAAGCTCTCAGTTCTGTTATAATTTCAGCACTATCTGGTTTCCTCTTATTCTCCTAAAACCGTCATCGGTTTTCTATTAACTAACCTAGATTTACCATTTACCCATTACTGTTCCACAGTGAAAAGCCAAAACCGTCACCGGTTTTCTTCCTTCTCTAGAAAAACGTCGCCGATTTTCTCCTTAACCAGCCCAAAAGCTTCTTTTCCCTTTTATTTTTTTATTTTATTTTCCTGGGTCTCTATATTCTCTGCTCCTTATAAAATTTTGTCCTCAAAATTCGTTAATCCATCATTTTTCACATCTTAAAAGCTAGCTAACCACGTTTACACAGTTCAAATTTATTATAACATATAAGCCATCAAATCACTTAAAATCAATCAAGACTATCACTTATGCAATCATAATTATATTACCTGCACCTCTAGAATTGTCCTCCTCAGTCGTACCAAGCATATAAACATGCGCCAGGCCACCGCCGCCATGAGGCACCGGGTTGTTCCCTCTATTCTGATCAGGAGTGGGTGCATTGCCCGATGGGGCACAACAATCATGAGTTATGTGGTCTTCTTTGCCACACCTATAACGCATAGTATTTCCACCCTGGCATTCCCCCCAATGCCTCCGATTACATCTGGCACAAAGAGGGCAGAATGAATTCTCCCAGTAATCTCGATCAGCACTATCCGACCTCTGACCCCCAGCATCATGATCTCCCCTCAAGGAATCCTGTCATACATTGGTACGTCAGTTGGAAGGTATGAATTTCTTTTTCTGTTTTTCTTCTGCCTCATTCTTCTGTATACTGGCCTCAACTACCATGGCCCTATCCACCATCTCAGAGAAACTTTGAGTAACCAATGCCACCACCTGAGCGTGTATCCCTGCCTTAGTCCTCTTTAAAACATTGGGGCCTTTAAGGGCTCGTCCAGGACCATGTATGGAGCAAAAAAAAATAACTCCTCAAACTTAGTTGCATACTGCTACACAATCATGGGCCCCTAGGTCAAATGTAGAAACTCCTCTACTTTCGCCTCTTGGGTGGTAACCGGGATGTATTTGCCGAAGAGGACCTCCCTGAAATGGCTCCAGGTAATAGATGTATACCCTGGACACTACTCCTCTATCAGCTTCACCGACCTCCACCACCTCTTTGCTTTCCCTACCAATTTAAAGGTGGCATATTGTACCCTCTGCTCCTCAGGACAGTGCAGAACAGTCAGAAGCTTTTCCTTCTCTTGAATCCAGTCCTCAGCTACAATCGGGTTTGCACCTCCTTTGAAAGTCGAGGGACTTGTCCAGGTGAACTACTGAAAAGTGTAGCCCCATCTGCCAATGGCTGACCATGCTCTTTTCAAGCTTCCTTCTTAGCTCTGCAGCACTGCTAAGACATCAACATCATCTTCACTGGAGGTATTCATGTGTTTATCTCCCCTTAGTATCAACGTCTTTCCCCCTAGGATCCATCCAGAAGATAGAATAAAAATAAGCTTTAAAAAACCCTCATTTATTATAACTAAAACAAGTTTAACATGAAAATCTATTATAACATATAAGTTCTAATCCACAATTCATTCACACCGTCTTACTACAAAATCATAACACCAACACGACAACGTACACAACCGACCTATCGTTCCGACTTATGTGCCCAAGTTCCAGTCTCTCAACATAGAAACAGAATCATTAATGGATTTACCGTAATTTTCCAAAATCGTCATTCTTGGAAAAATACAGAAAACCATCAAGGATTTCCACCTTCATGTTTCCAAACCACTATTCCACCTAACCTACCCACTTTTATCCTTATCCTAACTCGAACTTATACTCTGGTATTAATCATCCTTAAAGTTTGTAGAATCATTAGGCTCTGATACCATCTGGTAATCCCAAAAACCTACCAAGTGAGGCTTGGAGGTTACGTGTTTCATTTACTTGTTCTGATACCATAACTACAATCATGCAACAGAAATAAATATACAACCTCAATTAAATACCAGAGTCTATCTATAAACCCCGAAAAACAACTGCATCCATCTGTTTATATTACATCCTAGTATATAAAAACATAACTATACATAAACAGTTATTACAAACACCCCAAGATTTATCAGAATTTCTACCCTGCCCAGAGCTCTAACCTCGATCGCCTGATGGACTTGAAAATATAATCATCCACTAGGGTGAGACACATCTCAGTAAGGAAGAATAAATCATAGAAGTGTGTGGCAGAGTGTTTAAATAAATATAGAACATATATCCATTTGTATTTCACTATCAATAGCAGATGAGAAAACACATCATTATTAACAACACTGACATCTGATATCAAACACACATTCATAATTATTTTTAATGATAATTCCCGAGAATATGGTAGATTACCTGCCCATACAAGTAGCTTCCTCTACTCTTATACTAATATTAGGGCACTCACCTTACTCAGTAAGCCCTTAGGCTATGTATATAGGCAAAGTCTCCAAGAATAGGGAAGATTACCCACCCCTACAAGTAGCTTCCCTTTGCTCTGGTACCAAACTAAAAATTACCAGGGCACTCGTCTGTCTCAGTAAGCTCTTGGCAGATGTTTTACCTTGTCATAAATATACATATAATTAAATTCACATATCATTTATCTTGTTACATCACATTCCATATAAATTATCCACACAAGGGAACACCGTCCACACAGGACTCACATCCATAACGAATACATAGTCGACACAGGGCTCACATCCCTATAGGATACACAGTCCACATAGGATTGTCACACAAAATATAATGTGGCCCACACAGACACCACTAACCACCAGTACCAATCACCATGACCTACCTGTAGTATATTAGTAGAACAACCTCCTCAAGCCTGCCAATGCTCTACCCCAATATATAATGGCAATATACAAACTCCTTAGGCCTGCCAGCGTATATCGTGATTACATCTAAGCAATATAATGAACTCCTCAGGCCTACCAACGTTATATTGTGATATACACAAATAACCATACGAAATGACCCATACACACACATCACATTATTCATCACACAGTAATCTCAAATAGCCAGTATTCACAACCAATCTTTATTCACAAGTAGATTGTACTCACAGCTAGCCAATGTTCACAATCCAACAGTATTTCATCATTCAGTACCCACAATAGTTAATTAAATTATGAAAGTTTTATTTCTACCACACAATTTTATCCCATTATATATTATATATTAAAAGTCATTATTTTTCAAAACGCCCAGCCATTCAGATAAATCGTACCTATATATATATATATATATATATATATATTTGTACACTCAAATTGAGCGATTTAAAATTAATTAAAAAAACCCACTATAATTAATTCCTCTTACCTAGTTTCCTAGATTACGCCCGCAAAAACCCAAACGATGTCCGCGGCACACACCTGAACCCTAATTCAAAAACCAGCGTTTATCAACTCAAATCTAAATAAAACGTTATTTAATCATTCTCTAGGCCCTATATACTCCATATTAATAATTAAACTAATATTTAATACCCTTACCTTAGTTTTGGGATGGTGCCGTAGAACCCCAAACTAGATATTCCCTCCACCTAAGATGTGGAGAATCATCCCAGGAATCCCGTGGCGATTCCCAATCGTCAATCCAGGCTTTAACGGAGCTGAAATCGAAGGAAGAATGAGAGGGGTCCGTGGGTTTGCATGAGAGAGAGAGAGAGAGAGAGAGAGAGAGAGAGAGAGAGAGAGAGAGAGAGAGAGAGAGGAGTGTTTAAGTTAATTCTTTAAATGAGCACTCGGATATTTTATAATTTCAGCACTGTTAGAGGAAAACGTCATCGGTTTCCTCTTATTCTCATAAAACCGTCACTGATTTTCCATTAACCGACCGAGATTTACTATTTGCCCATTACTATTCAGCCGTGAAAAGTCAAAACCGTTGCCGGTTTTCTTCCTTCTTTAGAAAAACGTCCCTGGTTTTCTCCTTAACCGGCCCAAAAACTTTTTTTTCCCTTTTACTTTATTATTTTATTTTCCTGGGTCTCTACAAACACTCTCACAACATAGCTGATTAGTACAATTTAAAAGCATTAATATACTTCAATATTCAAATATCAAACTGAAATAGAATGAAGCTCAAGTAAGATTTCACGAAGTTCCTTCTCTCGATGAGAATCAGCAATTAGAACTCAGTTGTATGATGATCCGCACTTCAGTTTTTCAGCAAAAGAGTATTGCAAGAGGTTGAGCAAGAGAGAACTTTAAGAGAGCAAGTATACTTTCATCTTTGACACAGATTTTCAATTGCTTGGTGAATTTAATTTGCTAAATCAATGTATTTATAGGCTTTCAAAAGTAATTTCGTGTTGCCCAATATTACTTGGAGTATCTCCCAAGTTTTCATAAATTTTGGGGCATAAGAAACCATTTTTTGAATTTTAAAACATTCAAAAAAATTAGTCGTTAACAGTGTTCAGTAGACTGAAGTGTCAGGTTTAGTCTTCTAAAGTACCTTAAAACACTAAAAATTTTAGTCTGGACATAGGGTCAGATGATTGAACTGAGGGTTCAGTCTTCTAAGGGTATACTACTTGTTTTGTATTCCAACAGAAAAATCTTCAGCAGACTGAACTAATTCTTCAGTCTTCTGGCAGTGTACCTTGGTCGTTTGGGTAGACCATTTTCTGTTTTTTTCATTTTAGTTTTCAAAAAATTCTTTTTGCTCTCTTGCTTTGATTTTTTATAAAACATTTTCTAGGGTTTTCAATAAGGTCTCTAAGTCCATAATTACCCCTAAAGAGCTTCAACATATTTCATGAGATATTTAAACATGAACTACTTACATCAATGTTCTTAAAGCCTAAAACTCTAGTCTTCAAGTTTTCCATGATATATTTGCTTTGTGTCCTCCTTGACTTGAGCTTTTGAGTCAGCTTTTAAGTTTCCACATTCTCTTATCTTTTTGGTATTGCTTGAGCTTCTTTGGATGTCTTTGAATATGTAGCTTTAGAGTCCCAAGTAAGCTTTCAACTTTTCATTTGCATTTCTATAGTTTGAACTTGGTCTACAAGTAAACCTAAAACATCATCACTTAAACACATATTAAATCATGCTTTATTTGTTATCATCAAAACAAGATTGAAAAATCATATTAGGCCAACAATCTCCCTATTTTTGATGATAACAAACAAGGAGCAAAGATGAGGGTTCCTTTGAAAAGGCTCCCCCTTACAATATGCATTCCTTTTATAAATTTTGAAAAGTGATAATATTAAATATGATAAAGTTCAACGAAAACCACAATTTTAACAAATGAACACAATCAAGCATACACAATCCAACATATTTCATTATCGCATATGTAGTGTGCTTTAATTTCTTTCATATTTCAGTTTTAACATTCATTCATGTTTCATATTTTAACATATACTTTAATATCTTCAAATTTGTTTCACAATCCATATGTTGTTCAAAATGCATATGTTGCTCAAAATATTCAAAATTCATATTGCCATGTAATTCATCTTTTGCTTACAATAATTCATCTTTGCTTACAGTATTCTCTTCACCTTTGACATCAAGCAAAAATAAAAAATAAAAAATCTAGGGGTAGGAGCAAAAAGTCATAAGACAAGTAAAAAATAATAATTACAAGCATAGATAGCCAAGGAAATTTCAAGCAAAGCAACAAGCTAAGTGTTTTACATCAGGATACTTAATACATCGTGAAATTAGGAATAACTTCCTAAGAGGGGGGGGGGGGGGAGTGAATTGGCTTTTAAAACTTTCTTCTTAGTTCTTTGAGTCCTTAACTTCTTTTAATATTTAACCAATTCTTCGACTTGTTTATGTATTTTGTCAATCAATCAACAACACAATTAAACACAATTAAACATTCAATCTTCAACCACACAAATAATTAAACTAGTCAAGCCAATCAACCACAATGCTCAAACCAACAACCAGTTTAATTGCCAAATATAAGTTCACTGCAACACTATTAGATTGATGAAATCATTCAAGATTTAATACTCTTGGAATATAAAACAAATATTTATACCATCCAATCACAATCAATATAATATATGTAACTTTCAGCTTTTGATGTTTTTAGCCCTACGGTGAATGTGAGTTTTGAACAAAGCCCTGTATATATATGAAATTTCTTCTTCATTATGATGTTCAATATAAAATCCAATTACTCTTTCCAAACTTAAAAATTAAAATAAACTCTTAAGTTAATTTATCTTTGGGATGTTTAGCCAAGTAAAGTACTCCTTTATGGTTTTCGCAAAGAATGGTTCAACCAACGTACTCCCTTTCGGTTTCCACAACCCAAATCAAAATCAAACTTTAAGGTTTACTCCATAAGAAACAAATGGTTTCTCGATAGTGGATGTTCAAGACACATGATGGGAGATGCAAGCAAATTTCTCTCTCTCACCTACAAAAGGGAAGGACTAGTCACATTTGGAGACAATGCCAAAGGAAGAATCATCGGTAAAGGTAAAATAGGTAATTCATCCTTGGCTATTGAAAATGTTGCTCTTGTAGATACTCTCAAGCACAACTTGTTAAGTGTTAGTCAATTATGTGATAAAGGATTAAACATTATTTTTCAATCCACCAAATGTTTAGTAAATGATTTAAATGGAAAAACCATTCTCATAGGAAAACGTGAATCCAACATATACACAATTGAGTTTGATGACATCAAAACTTGTGACGTTAAATGTTTAGCAGTTACTAATGAAAATTGTTGGTTATGGCATAGGAGACTAGGTCATGCAAGCATGGATCTACTTCATAAACTTTCATCTAAAGAACTAGTAAATGGCCTACCAAAAGACAATTGTGTAATGCATGTCAATATGGAAAACAAGTTAAAACCTCTTTCAAAACCAAGAAAATGATATCTACCTTAAGACCCTTAGAGTTAATTCATCTTGATTTATTTGGCCCTAATGACATAGCTAGTATTAGTGGAAAGTTGTACGCATTTGTTATAGTTAATGACTTCTCAAGGTTTTCATGGGTAATTTTTCTTGCAAACAAAAGTGACACTTGTAATGCATTCATTCATTTTTGTGAAAAAATCCAAAATGAAAAGGGAATGTCAATTGTACACATTAGGAGTGATAGAAGGAGAGAATTTAGGAACAAAGAACTAGAAGAATTTTGCAACAAAAATGGCTATTCACACAACTTCTCCGCACCAAAAACTCCACAACAAAACAGAATAGTTGAAAGAAAAAATCGAACACTCCAAGAAATGGTTAGGACAATGCTCAACAAACATAACTTGCCAAAATACTTCTGGGCAGAAGCCGTTAGCACAACTTTCTATGTTAGCAACCGAGTCATCATTAGATACAAGTTTGGAAAAACCTCATACGAGATATGGAAGGGTAGGAAACCTAACATTTCACACTTTAGGGTTTTTGGATGTATATGTTTCATACTAAATGATAGGGGATCATTTGGCGAAATTTGATCCAAAATCCGATGAGAGAATTTTTATAGGATATGTCATGAATAGCAAAGCATATAGGGTATTCAACAAAAGAATTCAAACTTTTCAAGAATCAACCCATGTTGTGTTTGATGAAACAAACCTTCATGCGTCAAAAACACCTGTTGAGACAAATGAAGATAATCAAGTCACCACCTTTAGAATTGAAAGAGAATTAGAAAAACTTAAGTTATATAATGATCAAGATACAAACTGTCAAGATACAAACATTGATCATCTAGAATCATCTCCTCAAAAGCCTAATCAAACAAAAGAAAAAGAGAATCATGAACTACCTAAAGCTAGGAAGTTTGTAAAAAATCACCTAACTGATCTTATTATAGGTAGTCCATCCCAAGGAGTTAGCACTAGATCTCACCTAAAAAGTGGATGTAATCATATCGCTTTCGTATCTCATCTAGAACCAAAAAACTTTGAGGAAGTTGAAAATGATGAAAACTGGATAAATGCCATGCAAGAAGAACTAGATCAATTTGAAAGAAACAAAGTATGACACTTAGTTCCTAAACCCAAAAATACTACAACAATTGGCATCAAATGGGTGTTTAGGAATAAGAAAGATGAAGATGGGAACATTGTTAGAAACAAAGTTAGATTGGTAGCCCAAGGGTATAACCGACAAGAAGGTATTGACTATGATGAAACTTATGCCCCTGTGGCAAGACTAGAAGCTATTAGAATGCTACTTGCCTTTGCTTGCTACAAAAACTTTAAGTTATTTAAAATGGACGTAAAAAGCACATTTTTAAATCGATACATGAATGAAGAAGTATATGTCAAGCAACCTCCAGGATTTGAGAGTCACACTCATCCCAATTACGTATACAAACTCTCAAAAGCCCTTTACAAACTCAAGCAAGCACCAAGAGCATGGTATAAGCGTTTAAGTAAATTTCTCCTAGACAATGGGTTCACAAGAAGAAAATTTGACACTACTCTTTTCTTAAAACATAAGGAGAATGATATGCTTGTCATACAAATTTATGTAGATGATATCATTTTTGGTGCCACCAATGAAACTTTGTGTCAAGATTTTGCTCAAACTATGCAATAAACATTTGAGATGAGTATGATGGGCGAGCTAACATTCTTCCTAGGATTATAAATTAAACAAATGAAACATGGAATCTTTATAAATCAAGCCAAATACGTTAAGGACATGTTAAAGAAATTCAGTCTTGAAATGGGTTAGTCTAAAGAAACTCCTATGAGCATCACAACAAAGCTTGATGTTGATGAAAAAGGAAAAAATGTTGACCAAAAACTCTACCGTGGAATGATCGGTAGTTTGTTGTACCTCACTTCTAGCAGGCCTAATATAATGTTCAGTGTTTGTCTATGCGCTAGATTCCAATCTTGTCCCAAAGAATCTCATATTCATGCAGTCAAAAGAATCTTTAGATACTTAGCAGGCACCCATGACTTAGGACTCTTCTACCCTAAGAATGCTCCCTTTAACCTCTCATGCTACTCTGATGCTGACTACAATGGTTGCAAAACCGATAGAAAAAGCACTAGTGGAACATGTCATTTCTTAGGACACTCTCTTGTGTCCTGGTTTTGCAAAACACAAAACTTCGTAGCTCTCTCAACCACCGAGGCTGAGTATATTGCAGCCGGCAACTGCTGTGCTCAAGCCTTATACATGAAACAATAGCTTGAGGACTTCCGAATCTTAATTAAGGGTACTCCAATCCATTGTGACAATACTAGTACCATTAACATTTCAAAAAATTTGTGCCTCCATTCTAGAACTAAGCATATTAAAATTAGGCACCACTTTATTCGAGACCATGTTCAAAAGGGAGACGTTGAGTTGGTTTATGTTCCTACTAAAAATCAACTCACCGACATTCTAACTAAGCCACTCAATGAAGAAAGATTCCATAAAATCCGGCATGCCCTAGGCATGTACACTCTTTTAGATATATCATAGGATCCTTATATTGCCACTTACTCCATTCTTTAGCTCATCCTACGCCTAACTCAATTTTTTCTCTCTTCTTGCTCTCGTCGACGAACACAGGGTATTCGTCACCGAGAAGTCTGTAGTATTCGTCGATGAACACAAGGGTCTCGTCATCGAATTTGCCTTAATTTCTTCGACAAACACAAGGCCTCGTTGACGAAATCTGTTGGGATACTTAATCTTCCCACTCGAACATACCCTTCTCTTTACAAACCCTAGCCATCCCTATTCGATCCTTTCCTTCCTCTCAGCGCTCTGTCTCTCTCTCAACCCACCTTGTCCCACACACCCTCTCAACCCTCTACCTCACTACACCTTTCTCTCTCTCTCTCTCTCTCTCTCTCTCTCTCTCTCTCTCTCTCTCACCAAAACACACCCTCTCCACGACCTCTCCTCTCGTTAGCTCTCCACTTGTCGTTGCCCCTACCATCTCTTTTCCCAGCTCTCTTTTCTCCCAACTCTCTCTTTCCCCTTCCTCCTTCCATGGCTCCAAGACCTATGCGCCGCACCCTTCAAATCGACGCCGGTGAAGGCTCCTCTCATCGTCCTACCACTGTTCCCTCTCTAACTGCCCCGCAAACTCTGACCCCGGCTTCATCTCTCTTGAGGCCGCCTATCGCTATCAAAATAACATTCTAAAGTGGCACATCGTTTATGGAAAGATCGTGCCCTCTGACTTCCTTCAGCTCCATTTTCCTACTCTCCTTTCCAAAATTAAAGCTATTGGGTGGGATGCTCTCTTCGACCTAGATGAGCTTGTATATGAAGACCTGGTTCACGAATTCTACACCAATTTTTTTCCCTCACATTGCGACATTTCCGCCTACTCCACAGTTCCCGAGACAGTCATTTGACTCTCTGAGGACACATTCTCTGCCGTGCTTGGTTGTGCCAATTATCCACTCCGAGGCCTCCCCAAGGCTTCTTGGCCCACACAATTTCACTAGTTCGACTCACACGCCGCACTTAAGCTCATTACTGGTAACCCGCACATTCCCTCCATTGCCCGCCCTAAATCCAAGGACCTCACCGTTGAATTTAGGGTCCTCCACCACATGATCACCTACAATATTTGCCCTCGCACTGGTGGACGGGATTGGGTCAACTTAGGTGATATTTTCAACATTTACTACCTCTGGGTTGGGCGTGGTATTTACCTCCCCTCCATTATTGTTCAAAATATGGAAGAAAACCTCAAACGGCAGCGGGGTTGCCTTCCTTATGGTCGTCTCCTCATGACCTTTTTCGATCACTTCGAGCTCATCCGCACTGGCTTGCCTTGCATTCGTCCTGCGCCTGAGGATATATACACCGATGCAACCCTTCGTTGCATGTATTTTGAAAAAGACGATGCAACCAACACGTGGATCAAAGCCCACGAGCAGGGTCACGTTCCAATCGATGAGGTTGAGGCCGCCATGGAAGCAAAAGAAGAAGAAGGCGAGGATGAGGATTCTTGCTATGGCCATATCCTGGAGTGCTTGGACGGCCTTCAGCACCCCATGACACAGTATGAAATACGTCATCGTAATCATTTTGATTCCCTAGATGCATCCCTTGCCTGACAAGAAAACGCCAATCGCGCTCGCTTTGACACCATTGATGCTTCCTTTGCTGCTCTCTTCGACCATCTTGCTTGTCCACGCGAGTAGCCCTTTGTTTCTGCTTTCCTCCAATTTTGATTATGGAAAAGGAGGAGAGATATAGGCTTTTATTCGGATGTATTTCCAGTTGATGTAGAAGCTTGTAGTCGCTGCAAGTAATGTAGTAATTTAGTATTTCATGGATATTATTGTACTTAGCAAGTATTGAAATTATTGAACATAAATGCACTATCTTTGTACCAACATGCTTGAATTATTGATATACTGGACTATTACATATCGATTTTATGCACGATCACTTGGGAAATGTCTTACTTATAGACGGCTTACTGCCAAAAATTTAAATAAAATCTTCACTCATATAATGCAAACATTAAGGGTGAGAATTTATTTAAACTCTAAACCTATACATTTAGTAAAGGGGAGCATATATCATTCAAAAAGAACACTAATGGATTGCCATCATCAAAAAGGGGGAGAATGTTAGACCAAGTGGTTAAGGGTCTTTCATTCCAACTATGTTTTGATGACAACAACCCATTAGCAATTCTTTAAGGCTACTAACCTTTTTCTCTAGTCATGATCAGTTGCACATAATGGCACAAAAGCAATAAGTTTCAAATAAGCCAGAAGCAACTCGTGACATGACCAAAAGTTCAGCCACTCAAAGCATTCATGGACTCTACATCATATGCAAGTGTTCTAAAGACTGAGTGTGAAAGTGAGAGAGATTCTTTTGTAAATCCCTTGAATATGGAGTAACTCAAATAAAGAGCAAAAAATGGGCATATCACACACACACAACAAAAACAAGTAAAGCTACTTAAGGTGTCTAAAAACCCTTAAACAGACAAGGAACTTTCTTAGAACTTAAAAGGATTTTTTTTAAAGAAGTAAGAAGGGACTCGTCGACGAACACAGGGCTTCGTCGATGAGTATAACACATCCCCTCGTCGATGAACATAGGGTTCTCGTCGACGAAAAGAAACTGAGAGTTACCTGAATTCAGAACCAGCAACTCGTTGACGAACACAAGGTTTCATCGACGAATATATTGAAGAACTCATCGATGAACACAGGGTTCTCGTCGACGAAAAGAAACTGAGAGTAGCCTGAATTCAGAACCTACAACTTGTCGATGAACACAGGGCTTCATCGATGAATATATTGAAGAGCCCGTCGACGAACACAGGGTTCTCATTGACGAAAAGAAACCGAGACCTATCTGAATTCAGAATCAGCAACTCGTTAACAAACATAGGGCTTCATCGATGAATACACTGAAGAGCTCGTCGACGAAGTACAGATCTCGTCGACGAATGTCGGGTTGCAAGGGTCATTAAATGAAGTAGAACGGCTAGTTTGACCCTTGTCTTGCATCAATAAATGCCCAACGGCTCTCCAACACCCAGCTCGCCCATTTGGTGTTTAAATAAGGGTTATTGCATTTACTTCTCACTAAGAAAACTAATTTTACTTATTAAGATCATTTATTGTGCTTTCATTCTAGGGTTTCCCTAATACTCACTTGCCCTCTTCTTGCTGCTCTTGCTCTTGTTTTTACTCCATTGAAAAGAGGACATAGTGTGAGGATATTGTTGTGATACTTAGCTCAAAGGGAGCATTTAATATTGTATTTACCTCTCATCAACTACTTGTAAAGAAAGGCCCTTTGTGAGCCATTGTAGGGTATCTCTAAGTGAGTACCTTGTTGAAGCTCTTTGTGAGCAGTTGTGTGTGTTGGCTTCTCCGCCTGAAGGAGGATTGTATAGTGGATTTTGGGAATCTTTGAGTTGGTCTCAAGGCGTGGACGTAGGCTGGGTGCCGAACCACGTTAATATCGATGTGTTAAGTTTCTTTTCTCTCATCTCTCTTTTATACTGCTTATTCATTACCATTTGTTGTACTTTTATATTGTGATATTATGCACTTGTTCTTGGCAAGATTTTTGTGTTTGAAGAAAATTTGCATATCTGCGAGAAATGTCTATTCACCCCCCTAAACGCTCAACCCTGCCAACAACAACAACAACAACAACAATAATAATAATAATAATAATAATAATAATAATAATAATAATAATAATAATAATAATAATAATAATAATAATAATAATAATGATGATGATGATGATGATGAGAAATAGCCTTTAAAGCCTTAAGAGAAAACTCAAGTAATGAAATGGATGAAGATGAAGAAGCCTTCATATCTAAAAAGCTAGCAAGGATACTAAGAAGGAGAAACAAATTCAAGAGAAGAAATCAAAAATCTGAATAAGATGAGTCAAAAGAAGAAATCAGCAAAAAGAAATCTAAAAATAAAACCCCTACATGCTATAATTGCAATAAAGTCGGACATATAAAATCAGAATGTCCACTATTAAATAAAGAATCAAAAAAGAAAAACAAAAAGGCCATGAAAGCCACTACTTGGGATAGTACAAGTAGTTTGGAGAATGAAATAAGTGACCAAGAGGTTGCTTACACGTGCTTTATGGCATGGGATAACGAAGAAAGCTC